>NC_133658.1:824599942-824839825 GCF_037893015.1 Macrotis lagotis | reverse complement strand
CCAAAAAAAATGCTCCTGTATTTTAGTGTTTGTGGGACACTTTCTTATTATCAATGACCTTCTTTTGTATCTGTCTGGGTAGTGACTTTAGCAAGCCTTTCATTTTAAGTACTTGGTAAGGTTGACCTCCGGTCTTTCTTTTGTGATGGTATTTCTGTTTACATCAATGAAGTAACTGTATGTTGTTTTCTTGGCTCTGCTTACTACACCATGCATCATTTCATGAGGATTTCTCTGTTCTTCTCTGAATCCACCACATAGGTTTATTCCTACAACACAATAACCCCCCCCAAAAAAAATACTCCTGTATTTTGGTGTTTGTGGGACACTTTCTTTTTATCAGTGACCTTCTTTTGTATATGTGGAATGGTGGAATCTCTGAATTAAATGGTATAAACTTTTTAGTCCATGTTCAAATTTTCGTTGATAACGAGGAGATACAAAAGGAAACAATTCAATTTGCTTTCCCACCCATTGCACCATAAAGCCCTAAGAATTTTTTTTTAAACCGTAATTTCTCGGTTTGCTTAATTTCCATAATTCCTAATTGTTCCAGTGATTCTGTTTTACCAAAGGGCAGCCCCTCCAGCAGCTTTCCCCATCATCTGCCCAATGCCGCCTAACCTAGATTATCCGCAAAGCGAAGGGTCCTTCCCCAAACCAGCCTGGGGGGGAGGGGGCACTGGCCAATCTTCTCTATTAGGGTTTTCTAAGAAGCTGCTCCAAAACAAAGGTCTCTTTCCCGCCTCGCGGTGCCCGGGCCTCCACGTTGCCACCCAGGGCCCGCGGGGGGCGGGGGCCTCCAAGCTGCAAGGACACGCGTCCGGGCCGCTCCGGTTCCAGCCGCCCTCTGCCAGGACTTGAGGGGCTCCGCTGCCCCGCCCCGAGGAGCGGGACCAAACCACCGCCTCGCGCCGGGCTCCGCCTCCTGCAGGCCGAGCCAATAAGGCGCTGGAGGCGAACGGGCGTCCCGCCCCCAGCCGCGGGAAGCCCTGCTCTCCGGCGGGCCCCCAGGCGCCCGCGGACTCCGGCCTGGAACCAGGTCCGGGGCTTTTCCGGCTTCCCCCCTCGCCTCGGCTCCGTGTCACGTGCGGCGGCGGCCGGGGCCGGGCCCGTCCTCGGGACACGTGACCCGGCGGCGCGGGCCCCTCCCGCCGAGGCCGGGGCGCCGCTCATCCCGCCGCGGGCAGCCGGGGACCGGAACGGCGCGCGCGCGGCTGCTGGTCTCCAGGTAGCGCGCCGACGCGAGCCCGAGGCAGGAACGGGCGCCGCGAGGGCGGGGGAGGGGCGAGGGAGGCCGCGGCCCCGGCCCGGCGCCCCGCGCGGGGCCCCGTCCCCGCCCCGGCTCAGCATCCCGAGAGCCGCGCGGGAGGGGGCGGGGCGCCGGGCCGGCGGGGAAAGTTCTCTTTCTTGGCCGGGGTCACGTGAGGCCGCGCGCGCGTGCGCGTGCGCGGGGGGAGGGGCCCCGGCCGGGCCGGCTGCCTCCACACCTGCAGCTGTCGTGCCGCCTCTCCGGGGGCGGAGCCGCTCCCCTCTGACCTTTCCCCTTTCACCCCCGGCCCCGCGGGCAGGAAAGCCTTGGCTGGGCTGGGGAGCTTTGCGGGTGCGCTTCGACGCCCTTTTGGATCAATGTGGGTCCCCTGCAGCGGTTTGAGCATCCTCGTGGGAGACCGCTAACCACACCGCGCTGAGACTTTGGAAACTCGAAGAGAATAGCAAATTCAATTTAATGAGCTATTCAAGTTTATTAGATTAATCAGCTCAGGCTTTTGGCACACTTTATGCCGTTAGAATCCGTGGTGGACAGGAATGCCAGGCTTTGGCCACCCTTCTGCTGCCATTCCTGGGGGCAACATCCTGTTGGCAGCAATTCTGGCGCATTTAAACCAGAATCTGGGGCTGCGTGTGGGGAAATAATCACAAAGCTCTGAAGCCCTCTGCAGCGGTTTTATTAATGAAAGGCTCCTGTGCCTTTCAGCAAGGCTTGGCAAGATGTCCAGTAAATCAGCAGCATGTTTTGGGAAGTCTTCGTTAGTATTGGTAAAGGCATTTACTCGAATAGTATAGCAAGAACAATCACTACAAAACTTTCCTCAATTACAATCAAACACAGAGCAGGTAAGACTAGGTGAAAGTCTGAACGGTGAATCTTTAAGTGAGGATCAACGAAAGAGGGAGGTAAAGAAGTTAGATTTTTGTGCACAGTTAGTCCTAGAATGGCATTTATTTTTCAGGGTTTCTAGCACATGTCCTGGGTGAACAACACAGGAGAATGCTTGGGAGATTCAAATGAAACAGAAGATATGACTCCTGGTCAAGAACTTACAGTCGGGTCAGGGAGATAAGTTTGAACCAAAGAAATCCTATTTGTATCTATAGTGGATATTTTCTGGTTTGCCGGAGCTGAATTTAGCCAGGGAATGCTTCTTGGCAGAAATGAAAGCGGCAGATCCCATCCATCATTCTACTCATTTAAAAGCAATAAACTTGGCATCCCGAATTTGAATTATTTTTTAAGTATTTGGTTACTGTATTTCAGTACGGTTAGCTTCCTGTGTGATTTTATATTTTTTCTTTTGAGAAAGGGCCTTACTAGATAGGAAATTTAGTGAATCTATTCAAAGTCTAAATCATAAAATTTCTTTAAAAGTGAGAGATCTTGGGGTCCTAAAGTCTGAAAAGACCCCAGTAATTTGTTTAGTCTGCTTTTTCAGGTGAGACTGAAGAAAAATCCTTGGAAAATGGTTTTCAGTCTTCATGCTAAATTTCCAGTGGAAAAAGTTTCATATCCTTCCTCCTTTTTAACACGTGCCATTGTTTATCAACTGTTAAAAACTAGGAATTGCTTCCCTTTCCAGCAAAATTTTCTGTTGTCTTTAAGCTTTTCTTTTTCTACTATCTCCCCCCCCCCCAAATCTGGAATATGATGAAGTTACCTTTTATCTTTCTGTTCTACTGAGTAAATGAACTCCTCTTTTCTTCTAAGACTTATTTATTATTTTTTATGAATTACTGAATTCCTTCTAAAGTTCTCTGTTAAGCTCTTTATGAGTCTTAAAACTTAGAGCACAGAAAGTAAGGAGATCTGTGGCTTGTAAAGATTTGAGACCTTGAATAAGTCACTCCTTCCATTCTACCTCAGTTTCTTCTCTGTAAATGAGTAGATTGAGCCATATGATCTCTATGGTCTGCTCTCCCCAGCCCTCTTCCCTTTGAGAGTCTGAACATAATATAGGCAGCTCTTTAAGTATAAATGCATTACGTTTTCAAATAAATTTATTGGTGGCTGGGATGCATTTTCTCATAAAGACACCATTCTAAATGGTTTTGGGGTCCTGTAGTCTAACCTGCAACAGCTCATAATGTACTAAAAATATCATATGATACTTGAAATGTTATTAAACATAATGCATAACAATGTTTCTTTGGGAAATTGCAGTCAGTGTTGCAACTTGAACTCCCCAAAATGCTTACCTCCTCAGCCTTAACCACTGGGCTAGAGTGAAAGGAGAATCTGACTTGGCCTTTTGCTACTGTTAAAACCCAGAAGCAGCCATCAGTTCTTGGTCAGTTTTCAATTAGAGTGTTTCTTTTTCTTTTATATACCTTCTCCCCCATCCACTAACCCATGTCTTTTTTTTTTTTTAAAGCAGCCTCAGGGATTGATTGATGTTTCCATATTCATCCCTGAAGCAGACACTGCAGGCCTTTTGAGGTTCTGGAAGATCTTTAAAGCTAGTCACAAAGAAGAAATAAATAAAATTTGCCTACTTGAAGGACTAAAAGTAAGACTCATCTAGGTTTTGGAGAAAAATCAGATTGTCTATATCATTATTCTGTCTCAAAGGCTCTGGAGTGAAGATCGAGGCAAGGCAAAGAAATAGAATAGGGATTGGGTCTGGTAGCAGAGCAGATTCAGGATTTTACCTTATTTTTTCCAAGACACCTACCCCCACTTCCTTGTTCCCATGAGTTCAAGGCAGGTACTGTTGCTAGCAAGGATGGGAAAGAGGGGGGAAAGTTCTGTTTCCCTTCTCCACTATTTCCAGTGGGAGAAATATAACATAAATAAATGAAAAGGTATTATTTGAGCACTTCCTCTGTGCCAGACAATGAGCTAGATGTTAGAGATACAGGGCTCTGGAAGCTAACAGTTTAATAGAAGATAAAAACATATCAGGGAATGGAGCCTGGGCAGGAACTTTTGTTCTGGGAAAATATAAAAGGAGTGGGACAGGACAGGTAGAGTATCTTGTTGGATAGCTGGATCTGAAGAACTGTATCCTAGTACTTGAGAGCAGGCAGCAGATAAAGGGGGGCCTGGTGGACTAATTTATGCCACTCAATTTCAGTCAACTAGGGTCCAAGGATGGTAGCTGTTTAGATGAAGGAATTGAACTGAACTAAGGCCTGTGGGGGACATGGGTTCTGAGAAGTCTTTTATATTAAGGTCCAGGTCTCTGTTCTGTGGGGGAGGATGCTGGTTCAAATTATGAGGAGCAGAACAGTGGTGACATGATGAGGAAGAGTTGGCTATCTGGATGGGATAGCATAATTATAATATTTTCTATGCTTCTTTTTGAACATTGAAATAAGCAGTTAGATGGTTCAGTGGATAGAGAGCTGTGCCTAGAGTTCAAATGTGACCTCTCAGACACTTACTAGCTCTGTGACCCTGGGCAAGTCACTTAACATCTGTTTTCCTTACTCCACTAGAGAAAGAAATGACAAGCCATTCCAATGTCTTTACCAAGAATACCCCTGATGAAAAAAAAAGAAAATCCCTGATGGAGTCACAAAGAGTCAGACACAATTGAATGTCTCAACAACAAACACGCTGAAACATCTCTATCATTATTCTCAAAGTAAAAGGCGAATTCATCATATTAGACCTCATCTAAAGGATAATTTATGAAATGCCAAAATATCTTTGTAAGACAGGTTAATAAAATAAACTGAAAGATACAAAGTCATATTGAGATTTCCTTTGCATAGGGAGTATGTGACTAATCCACAATCGGACAAAAGATGAGCCTCAAGCTTGGTTTTTTCCAAGTTTCTCATTCTTCTCCCTGTACCATACTGCTGCACACTGTTGTTCAGTGTGATTTAACACACACTGAGGATATATAAGAAGCATGAGAAGCAATTTCTTTTCTGAAGGACTTAATAAATGAGAGTTAAGAGAGAACCAACAGCTCAAGGAGTTGAGGAAGGTTTCCTGTCAGAAGCGATGCCCAGGGAAAGGTTTTGGTTTTGGGTTTTTTTGTATTTTGTGTTCTTTGGTTTTTGCAAGGCAATGGGATTAAGTGACTTGCCCAGAGTCACACAGCTTCGTAATTTTAAGTCTGATGCTGGATTTGAACTCAGGTCCTCCTGACTCTAAGGTCAGTACTCTATCCACTACACCACCTAGCTGCCTCTGGGATAAATCTTGCAAAAAACTAAGGATTGTTTGAGATTTGTTTTGCTCCTCATTATTATTATTATCCTGAAATTCCATGTTGTGAGGTTCCTAGAAGGATTCAGAGTCCCCTTAGGGTTTTAAGGTAGTCTTTGCTTTCTACTCTGCACTTCTTCTTGAGGTTCTATCTCAGTGATTTCTCATGAAGATGTTTTGTGAAAAATGAAAATCTTAATCTACAACAGCATTGCTCAAGAGATCTTCCTGTACCATTAAACAGAGACATTCATGAAATAATGTCTTGGTGTTCATTTGAATATCAAGTCATTTAGGGGTTTTTTTCCTTTTTTTTTTTTTGGTATTTTTTCAAGGCGAATGGGATTAAGTGACTTGCCCAAGGTCACACAACTGAGCAAGTTTCAAGCATCTGAGGCTGGATTTGAACTCAAGCCCTCCTGACTCCAGGGCTGGTACTCTATCCACCACACCATGTAGCTCCCCCAAATCATTTAGGTTTGATGAAGTTAAGAAGAGATAGAAGCATCACTCTGGAAAGAAATTCCTTATTTTTTGTTGATGCTATCAAATGCTCCTAATTATAAATACTTAGTCCAGAGTGATTAAAATGACTTCTATTAAATCTTCTTTGCAAAAAGAAAGCCCTCTCTATAACAAAAGAGGACCCTGAATTACAAAATGTCCAGTCCTATATGTAGTTTGTAAGGTTTGTTCCTCCCCTTTGTGCCAATCAGTGACTGGGGTTACAATCTAATTGATACATTCACCCCTATATTGTTTCCCCTCCCTACTCATTATACTATTAAGCATAAGGGAGTGAAAGTAATATGCATGAATCTCCTTAAGCAACTCACTTGTAAAGGATAAGGACTGTGAGTCAAATGGGAACCAGATGGGGCATGCCTGATGTAATCTCAGGTCTTGCTCAGGTAGAGGTCAATTTCTTTGTCTTACACTCACATACCTACCCATAGGCAACAATGCAGGCAGACCCCAGTCTTTATAATGTAAACCAACAATCTCCCCTTACATTCCTGTGGAAGCCAAGCACTCCCATATTGATAAAATGTTTGCTTCCATTTTTAAATATCAATCCAATTATTGGTTTTTACTTTATTTTCACCGGCTAGCTATAGAATTATTTCTTTACTGTCCAGGTTGTTTGATGGTCATGAGCAAAGTGTTAGGATCTAAAATTTCTCATTTTTATTGATGTCTTTTTTTTAATATTACCTAAATTTCCCTTTGCCTCAGAGAGCCAACCCTAATCATAAGAGAACATTGTTAAAAAGAGAGGGGAAAAATAAGCAAAATTGATCAATATTTTTTTTTCAAGTTCAATGAAGGCATTTATTTTGGGGGATTATACTCCCAAAGAGCAGACTGACATTTCAAAGAGAGATTGTAATTTCTACTGAGGAAGAGGGTGAATTTAGAGGTGAAGTAATTAAGAATACTCAAAGACTTAATACTTTTCATTTAGGGCAGGGAATCACTGTTTTGTTGATAAGGGTTTGTTATTTTTTTTAAATCTGAAATTATGTGCAGTGTTCCAGATCTGTGGACTGCTTAGCTAATCCCTGCAAGATGGGGAGGTTTGGTCCCATCTTTGGGTTCGATCTTGTTTTTTATAATTTTTCAACATTCCAAATATTTACTTCCCAACAGGGAGCATTATTTTAACCATTAGGGTGTTTGCAGGACAATTTTTAATGTAGGATTGAAAAGTATTAATGGAATTCAAGACCATGTCTGATACTATTTTGTGTTGTCTCACTTTTCCTTTGCTGTTAAATTTTACTCAGAGTTTTTCTGGACTATTTACGTATGAAACCAGCTGCATACTTCCAGAATTATGGTTTGGATTCAGGCCATAACTGAGTAGAACTGACATTTTTCATGAAGCTACAGATACAGAATCAAATCTAAATCCTGATTATAACTTTGTTAGTTTTTTTGTAAGGTATTTAACGCCTTTAGTAGATTTGAACTTTACTATTAAACTATCTCATTGCACAAAGTCCTAAAGAGGTGTTTTTAGCTTTTTTTAGCTCCTTGGAAATTTACAAAATAGAAGTTAGGCCATTTCTGTTTATAGTGCCTGGGTTTGGAGATGTCACAAAGAACTCTACTTAAGTTGTGGAACACAGTTTTTTCCTGTTTACCTTTTCAAAACAAGAACATAGTGTGATTTTTAAAAAAAGTTTCTTAATTAGCTTCCTGTCTATGCAAATATGTTTGCTGTTACCAAACGAGCCAACTAGGACACAGAAGACCTACTTTACCTATTTGTGAGCCTTCAGGGAAATAGTCCAACTTGTATCCCAGATTGGGCCTTCAGTCAGATTTTGTTTAGGTGTTGGTCATTGATGTTGTGAACTGGGAACTTCCTAGAATCACCTGAAGTTTTTGTTTTGGGCTGGACCTATAACTTTACTAGTCCCAATATGGGAATTCCTCAACATCTCTTGCATCTGTCTTGAAGCAGGTTAAGGTGCTGAGAAATTAAGGAACTTACTCCTGATCACACACAGAAGTAACAAGGATCTTCCTGACTTCAAGGCCTTTCCTTTATTCATTCCTCCTATCTGCCTATTGCCTACAATTACTGGTATGAAATCAAGGAGCTTGCCCTCTCTATTACCGTAGGAAGGCTTCTAGAATATTCTGATGCCATTTGTTTTTCAAAGTAACACAGAGGGAAGGGAATTCTTCCTCCTTTTTTGGATTAGTACAAGATTGCTGGAAATAGGAGTGCAGGCTACTAAAATGGGGTAAGAGACAGTACTATTTAACTATTTCATGAAGAAGTTCAACAGAGTCCCCCCTTTTTAACTTATGTCTGACCAGGAAGGATTTAGGGGTTGAGGAGGTTTAAAAAACAAACATAGGTCTTTTTGAAGATAATAATAACAATAACATTAACAACAAGTAGCATTGATGTAATACTTTAAGGTTTGCAAAGCACTGTACAATTCTCATTTTATCCTCACAATTGCTCTGGAGAGGATATGATATTATCTACATTTTACTGATAAGGAAATTGAGAAGGACCTAGATGTTTTCTTGGGATCATAACAACTAGTAAGTGTAGAAGATGGATTTGAACTTGGGTCCAAGGCAGCTCCCACAGTCTTAGAAAAGAAAAAGAGCCAGAAAGGCCAAGTGGTGGGAATACTGGCATTCCGGGAACTTGGCTTATTAGAAAGAAGAGGAAGAAGTCCCAGATGAAATAGACAAGTTTCAGGACAAGCTGGAAATGGAACAGGAACTTTGAATCACTTTTGTTTCTAATTTAATGAGATGATGACCTTGATAACTAGAACAAAATATTTTGATAAGCACGAACTACTTGGAGAAGATTCCAGGTTGTGGGTTGAGGTCCCCTAGTTTGGCAGGTACTAAGAAGGTGCCTCAGTGTGTGGGAGAGGGTTTTGTCATGGGACAGTAATACTGCCTCCTCAGAGTACCCTGGCTATATCTAGACCTGCCTACGCTCAAAAAGCAATGACATCAATACATAGTAATAAGACTGATACATAATCAGCTGTATAGCCTTGCTAACATCAGAACTTACTCCTAAAAGATCACCTTTGTGGCCAATGAGAATCTGACTTGACTGACCTTCTTGCTCTTCTTAAATATGCCCCACTCCAACCTTTAGTACCTTTTCTTTGGTTATTTCCTGTGCTTTTTCTTACTCATCTGCATCTTCTGGCATCCTTCACTTCTTTCAAGGTTCAGCATAAGCATGTCCTTTGAATTAGGCTTTTCCTTAATCCTTATCAGTCCAGTTCTTAAATTATCTCCTATTTAAATGATATATTTATGCACATGAGACTGAGACAAAGATGAAAAATAACATAGTCCCTGCTCTCAATGAATTTATTGCTTACTTGGTAGAAACTGAATGAATGAAAAAAGCTTTTTTTGAATTCTTCCTTTTTGTCAGGCACTTAAGCTAAGCACTTGTTTTTTTGTAAATGCATAAAAGAAATAGGGGTTCCATTGTAATGGGGGAAAATCAGATAAATATACTGAAAAGATCCAGGGAAACTCTTCTAGGTATATTTGAGAAGAGAGAGACATATTTGTACCAACAGTATCTGGAAAGAAATTGAGCTCAAAGGAAGAGTAATTTATTTTTAAACAAAAAGAAATGAGTACATTCCAGACCAGCAAGATGATTTACACGATTTGAGAATTGTTGAAATTGCATAGGATTTGGCAACTAATTTGGTTGTGAGAAATGAGCAAGAGAAATAGAAGAACCAAGAATGATTCCAGTATTATAAATCTCATGGTGACTGGGACTCTGGTTCCCTTATGAAATATTGAAATTTTCTTACCAAATAAGTTTAGGGTAATTAGTACTATTTTGGAAATGTGTTTGAGATGCCATTGGGAGGTTCAGGTGGAGATGTCCGGTGTGTAGAGTTTAGGGAAGAGATGAGAGCTGGGTGTTTAGATTTAGGAATGAGACACAGAAGAGAGAAGTACTCAGGTCAGAGAGATTCATTGACTTAGGTATTGCAAAAATTAGAGGTGGATCTAGGGAAAAAGTAACAAATTAAGAGTTGAGTATTCTATTGTTAAATGCCTTGTGAAGGGTTAGTGATATACAAAAATGAATAGTATCTGCCAAGAAGGGTCTTACAGCCTTAGTGGAAGGTAGAGTAGACAGAGGATGGGATCTTTACTGCCATATGGTTTCTCTTTGGCCAGTGACTGTTCTATTTGTTATTGTTGTTGAGTGTAATGACTCTTTATGATCCTATTTGAAGTATTCCTGGCAAAGATACTGGAGTTATTTGCCATTTCCTTCTCCAACTTATTTTACAGATGAGGAAACTGAAGCAAACAGGGTTAAGTTACTTAACTCTCAGTCACTGAGTAACAGAGACCAGATTTAAAGTCAGAAAGATAAACCTTCCCAATGCCGACCCTAGCTTTTTATCCATTCCACCACCTAGCTGTTTTATAGATGATGAAATCTAAGTTGTCTTTAGCTGTAGCTGACTGAATTGTGGCAGGATGCAAAGTATTCAAAGGTAGGCAGCAAATTTTCTGTTGGAAAAATAGTCCAAATGTACCTTGGTGTCATTTTCTTTTTTTTGGGGGGGGGGGGTGTTGCCAACTATCTTTCTTACAAGATGCCAGAAGCATTTCATGAGCATCTCTAGCTATTAATAAAAATACCTTTGAATGGCAGCTAAGTGTAAATCATTAATTAAAATGAAAACTGGCTTGTATAAATATAGGAAATTCTTTAATGGGAGAAGTTTGTATGTATTTTGATTTTTTTCAGTGCAAATAAAATGTTAGCCAGGTGGCATAGGTATTGGATGGAGTACTGCTGAGTTGGGAAGATCTGAGTTTGAGTCTTATCTCAAGTATACTTACTAGCTGTGTCACTCTCAGGGAAATCATTTAATCCTTCTCAGTCTCAGTTTCTTCATCTGTAAATTAGGATAATAGTGCCTGCCTCACAGAAGTGTCAAGATAAAATGCATATATAAAATTTAAAAACCTATAAAAATATTAGTTATTATTAGTTAAAATGATGCCACAGCCCATTAGTAAACAGCCTTATAGCATGTCTGCTAATGGTGGCACATGGACTCGTTCGATGCTCAGGTCATGTGCCTTTTACTTCCAGAAGTACCAGTCCTGATACTAATCAGAAGACTACTCTCCCAAGTAATTAATAAAAGGAAAATCAGAGCTTGAAAAGTCAGAACCTTAGTACACAGCATTTTTTTAAAATTATAGAACATTTTCCCTTTGATTATTCTCATCAGTATAGTTTTCTGTTCTAATGATCATTTGTGTATCTTAAAGTATAGCATTTTAGTTTTATGAACATCATTCTCATACATGTGTATATACATATACACATCCATATATATACACACACACACACACACACACACAAATATACATATACACACAAATATGTAACATACATATGTGAAGATCCCAAAATGTAGAGAAATTGTCTAGGTCATGCATCTATTAATTGTCAAAGATAGGATTAGAACCTAGCCCTTCTGACTCTAAGCAATAGGTTCCTAGGGTAAGAGCTGGCAGGGCCCATAGAAATGATCAGGTCTATTTCACAGGTGAAAACTGAGGCCGAGTGGTTTGCTTGTGGTTATACTTGTAGTAAGTGGCAGAACCAGAATTCAAACAGAGGGCTTCCAATTTTTGTATCCCAAATCTAGTATTCCTGTTGCCTGACTAAATGAATGATAGCATTTGAAAGCCATGTTTCTACTTAAAGTGTATCCAGAAATTAAGAGTAATTATATGTAATATTTCCTTGTGTGTGTGACTGAACCGACATATTCTCCCATTCTATAATAGCATTATTTGATTATTTTCTTATTTCTGAAATAAATTTAAATATACTGTTCAACTTTTCTTTTGACAGTATACCTTTCCTTATGACCTGTAGGCAAGATATCAGTGTTTGTAGAACCAAAAAATGATTGAACCATCCAATCTTCCTATCCTTAACCCTAATGACAAAATCCTTAAATGACTGAAATTTTCAGTTATTTTTTGTTAAGTAAATGAAATTTATCTGCTGCTTTAGATTATAAAGCCAAGGTAAGAATATTTAACCTTAAAACATTTAGTGTTTTAAATATGTTTTTGTGTGTAAATGCTTACTTATTTGTAGAACTTAAATAGTGAAACTTTAGCCTAAAAGATTTCTTTTGCTTAATTTTTTTACATTAAGCAGTCATTTATAGCTTCAGGGTCAGGTTAACCTTTTAAAGCCCTTTGCAAAGTGCTTGTTGCTTATACAATTCACCTAGTTTCTTTTTTTTTTTACATTTTAATTATTAAAATATATGTTCTTGCCTTTGAAATTGAGCATAATAAGTTGAAATATACATGTGTATACACACACACACACACACACACACACACACAGAAGGAGAGAATATTTGTTTCGTCTCTGGACCAATTTAGAAGACACCATCATTGTCAGCTGCTTCATCCAAAGCTTATCCTCCTTATGATATATCAGGTTCTATTCATGAACAGGTGTGAACTGCACCTCAGGGTTGATGCTGAACTACTTTTCAAAACAAAATAAACACTTGGTTTATATTGATCAACCATATATCTGAATTCATAGTACATGCTATAAGATAAGGTAGTTGGTACTCATGGGATGAAAAAATAGAAGTTAAAATTGGATTACCAGGTGGTGGCTAGAGCACTGGCCCTGGAGTCAGGAGTACCTGGGTTCAAATCTGGCCTCAGACACTTGATAATTACCTAGCTGTGTGACCTTGGGCAAGCCACTTAACCCCACTGCCTTGCAAAAAACTAAAAAAAAAAAAATTGGATTACCATAGAAATTATCACTAAAGTCTCTTGAGCATTCAGGAAATGTACCTGATTATACTAGACTTCTAAAGCCTTTCTTGGAAAAAGGCATTGCTCAGTATGTATTGAAGACTCAGAATATCCTACAAGTCAATATGGAAAATATGGTGACTCAAACCCTGCCCTCTTAGAGCTTTCTTTATAAGATATTAAATCATTTCAGTCATTCCCATCTCTTTGTGACCCTAGTAGGATTTTCTTGGCAAAGATACTGGAGTGTTTGCTATTTCCTTTTTCAGCCCACTTGACAAGTAAGGAAACTGAGGCAAACTGAGTTAAAGGACTTACCTAGTAAGTATCTGAGTTCAGATTTGAACTTAAGAAGATGAGTCTTCTTGATCTCAAGACCCAGCTACGTTAGCTATCTCCTTTTTTAAGATAATACATCTCAAATAAAGATGCAGATACTGAGATGCATGTAAAATGTAAACATGTACTAAGAACTTATGACACAACCTAGTGAGGGTACTAGCGTGTTCTAGTGAAAAGAGTTGTACATCTGGATTCAGAAGATGTAGTCTTAAATCTTACCTCTATTATTTGTGCAATGTTGGATAAGTCACTTTATCTTTCCTGATCTTTGTCTCTTCATTTTTAAAATAAAAAGCTTGAACTCTATGGTAGTTTCTTTTGTTTTTTTTAAAGGCAATGGAGTTAAGTGACTTGCCCAAGGTCACACAGCTAGGCAATTATTAAGTGTCTGGAGTTGAATTTGAACTCAGGTGCTCCTGACTCCAGGGCAGTGTTCTATCCTCTGCACCACCCAGATGCCCCTATGGTAATTTCTTTTGGCTGTAGATCCTACGGTCTTAGATGTTGAGACTATTTCCATTTTCTAAGGAAAGTAGATTTTTCTTCAATGCTGAGTGCCCCTTGTGTAACCTTGGAAAGCATCAGTTTGCAGTTTTGTAATCATCTTGATGATTCTGAAAACCATTCTAGCTCTCAAGTCAGAAATGAAAAGGAAGGGGTGGATTTCTGTTTTTAAAGATCAGGATATATACATTCTGGTTTTTAGAGAAATTCTAACAATTTAGGAGGTAAAAATTAGATTGTTTATCCAATCATTTAATTGAAAACTACTATAATAACAGAATTTCTCTTATTGTAGAATTCAAATGAGCCAAAGCATAGTTTTGCTTAATCCTTTGCCTAATTTTTGAATTATGAAGACTCAAGTTTAGTTGTCTTAAACTATATATATAGTCCATATATGGTTTAAAATTTTGTTCATTTATCTGATTAACAAAAACTCCTGATATTTATATTTTGGCTATCACAAATACTTTGGCAGTCGAGAGGTGATGGAGTGGAGTCTGGAAGGCCTGGAGTTAGGAAGATTCTCTTTCTGAGTTGAAACATGATCTCATACACTAACTGTGACCCTGGGAAAGTCAATCCTGTTTGCCTTTGTTTCCTCAGTGAGTGGAGAAAGAAATGGCCAACCACTCTAGTACCTTTGCCAAGAAAACCCCAAATGGGGTCATGAAGAGTTGGATATGACTGAAAACGACTGAAACAAATGTTTATTAAGCGCCTTCTATGACTTATACTCTGTGCTAAGTTGGAGGATACAAAGAAATGCATAAAATAGGTCCTGCCTTCAGGGAGCTCTTGAATCAGGGTACGTGCAAACTATTATGAACAAGCAAGCAATATACAGGATCAATTGGAAATCATCACTAGGGAAAGACACTGCTAAAGGGGCCAAGAAAAGGCTTCTTGTAGAAGATGGGATCAAGGGAAACTGAGACCAAAGATGAGGAATGAAAATGCCTAGAATTAAAAGAGAAAGTAAGGAGATCAGGGTAACTGGATCACAAGACCACAGCCACATATATAGCATGTGGTAGGAGAGGGGATCAGATTATGAAGGTCTTTGAATGCTAAGCAAAGAATTTTGAATTTTTAGATGTAATAAATTTTAACAATAAATGTTTAGCTAATAGGAAACCACAGGAATTTAATGAATGGGGTGTGATGGAGTCAGTATTCTAACTGACATAGTTAGACCCTGCTTAAGGTAAATCTTTGACAGCTGAGTGGAGGATAATCTTGAGGAAGAAAATCTTGTGACCAGGAGAACAACAAGTAGATTGTTGCAGGAGTTCAGGAATGAGGTGATATGGACCTGCATCACAGTGGTAGCAGTGTCAGGAGAGGAGATGTTAGGAAAGTAAATCAACAGGCCTTGGCAGCAGTTTAGTTATAGGGGAGGGGGAGGAGGATGTCAAAGATGACATCTTGGTTGTGAGTTTCAGTGATTAGAAGGATATTAATACCTTCAATATTATTAGGGAAGTTATAAAATGTGGGGGATTTAGGGGAAAGATGGCAGGTTTGGTTTGAACGTATTGAGTTTAAGATGTCTGATAGGCAGTTACAGATGTAACACTAGAAGCTAGCAGAGAGAATAGGCAGGATAGGTTTTAAAATCATCAGGATAGTGATGGTCATTGGAACCTTGGGAGCTTATGTGTCATCAGGAGAAGTAGTATAGAGGAAAAAGAGAGGAGAGCCCAGGACAGAACCCCGAGGGACACCTCCATTTAAAAGCTAAGATCTGAAAGAGGATCCAACAAAAGAGACTGACACATGTCTCTCTTTAAAGTTCATAGAACACATTTTATAAGTTATTTTCTTTGATCTTTATACCAACTTTATGATGTGGATATTATCCCCATTTTGGACATAGAGAGAGGATGAGGTATAGAGGTTGCTGCTCAGCCAGAGCCCCACAACCATTAAGTCCCAATATGTAGAATTCAGACCCACATCTTTTCTGACTCCCATGTTCCCAGTTCTTTCTACCAAACCACTCTGTGTTATTATAGTAAGGCTAACTGTCCCTCTTAATATTATTGTTGGCATGAGGCAAGCCATTTTTAGAATTTCTTAATTTGATATCTGATAAAAAGCAAAATACTTGATCAGAATATCACATAGTTAGGGGTGAGCTAGGTTGCTCAGTGGATAGAGCACTGGCCCTAGAATCAGGAGTACCTGAGTTCAAATCCAGTCTCAGACACTTAATAATTACCTAGCTGTGTGGCCTTGGGCAAGCCATTTAACCCCATTTGCCTTGCCATATATATATATATATATATATATATATATATATATATATATATATATATGTATATATATACACACATATATATACATATATATATATACATATATATACATATACATATATACATGCCATATATATACATGCCATATATATATATATATATATATACATATGTATATATATATCACGTAGTTGTCACATCTGCTTTTTTAGTAATCATCAGCTATGCAGAGATCAGAGCTATAACTAGCATTTTGGGAACTCAAAGAAATATCATGAGGTGTGTCCACAATTTACTTCATTTAGAAGGTGGGAAAAACACTCCAGGACATGAGCCCAGGAGCCCAGTACCCTGGCCTGCCTGAGGTAAGACTAGGGAGTTTGACTGCCCATGTATCAACTGCCTTTCCTTCCTGGAATGCACTCCATCCTCCCCTTAACCTCTTAGAATCCTTGGCTCTTTAATCAAAGACAATTTGAAAAGTTCTGTGATGAAATCTGAATGCAGATCAAAGTATACTATCTTCAACTTTTTAAATTTGTTTTTTCCTTTTTTCCTTCTTGTAGTTTTTCCCCTTTTTGTTCTGATTCTTTCACAGAGTAACAGGTTTATACATATATAATTTGTATTAGATTACTTGTTATATTCTAGGGTTTGAGAGAGAAACTTTACAAAAATGAATATTGAAAATTATCTTTTACATATAATTGGAAAAATAAATTGTAAATTAGAAAAGTACCCCCAAGAAAGAATCCTTGGCTTTCTTCAAAACATAGATAATATGCCACTTTCTATAGGAAACCTTTTCTGACCTCTCCCAAATTCAAGTTGTTAAAAGTCTGCCCCTCCTCAAATAATCTTATATGCTTTGATGTTTTCATGATCTTTGTTCCCAAAAGAATATGACCTCAGTGAGGGCAGGTACCATCTTTCCTTTTACCTTTGTATTCCTAGAATATATGAGGTCCTTAATAAAGCTGTTTTGGATTAGATTGTTGCTGAGAGACTGCATGGGATCTGCACTAGGAAAAAGCTCATATTGAGAAGAAATGAAGGAGGAAGGGGTACCACCTAGAAATATTTTTATAATAGAAATGCTTTTAGAAAAATCTGAGTTGCCTTGCCCCCATTACAACATTGGTCCAAGTGACCAGATGTATTCAACTCATTAGTTAATATTCGAATGCTTGCTAGCCTCTGTTTTGATTGGAAACATGTACTCTGGGGCAGGTAGGTGGTGCAGTATTTAGAGCACCAGTCCTGGAGTCAGGAGGACCTGAGTTTTCAAATCTGGCCTCAGACAATACTTACCTAGCTGTGTGACCTTGAGCAAGTCACTTAACCCCATCACCTTGCAACACCCAAAACATAGAATAGTATTAGGAAACATGTACTCTAAATGTGATTTTAGACACCTGGATTTGATTCCTGACTTTGTTGTTTACTGCCTTTGTTACTTTGGGCACGTCACTGCCTTCTATAAAATGATAGAATTGAATTAGATGATTTTTCTTTTCTTTTTTTAAAATTTATTTATTCTCATTTTGTACAAATAATGCTTTTTATACATTAATAAAATATTCTTGTTTAAGAATAAACAAAATACCCCCTCTCCCCAAAAAATATAGACTCGTATGAGCGATAAAGGGGAGAGAAAAAAATTAAAATTAAAAAATAATAGTAAGAATTGTAGGTATGGCCAGGTGACACAGTGGACAGAGCACCAGCCCTGGAGCCAGGAGCACCCGCGTCCAAATCCGGCCCCATATATACCCCAAAATCACCCAACTGTGTGACCCCATGTAAGCTACCCCAACCCCATTGCCCTGCAAAAACCAAAAAAAGAAAAAAAAGGATCCAAAGTAAAATAAAATAGTAATAATAGTAGGGGTGGCCAGGTGGCTGACAGAGCACTGACCCTTGAGCCAGGAGCACCCGTATCCAAATCCAGCCTCAGATACCCAATGATCACCCTGCTATGTGGCCCCAGGCAGGCCACTCAGCCCCATTTGCCCTGCACCCCCCCCAAATAATAATAATAAAAAATGTGCTTTAGTCTTTGTTCCAACACCACCAACTCTGTCACGGGTGGATCACATTCTTTATGATAAGTCCATCACAAAAGTTACTTCCATATTTTTCCACCATTGCCATTGCTTATCACAACTCCCTCCTTTCGTATTTCTCCCCTACCATGTACTATATTTTCTCTCTCCTTTCACTTGATTCTGCTGTAGGGTAGCCGAGTGGCGCAGCAGAAAGATCCTGGCCCTGGGGCCAAGAAGCCCTGAGCCCCCCACCACCCCTTAGGCCCAGCATCCACCCAGCCTTATGGTCCCGGACAGGCCATCCAATCCTAGTACCTTGCAAGAAGTAAAAAAGAAAATGTGTTATATCTGACCACTCTCCCCCCATGGTCCAACCTCTTCTCCATCACTCACATCCCCCCCCTTCCCCCTGTCCCCCTTCTCTCCTTCTTACTCCAGATGTCTATACCCCATTGAGTATATATGCTGTTTCCTCTCTTAGCCACCTCTGATGAGAGCAAAGATTCCCTCTTTCCCCCTTGCTTTCCCCCCTTTCATATCATTGCAGTAGCTCATTGTAATAAAAAAAATATTATATGAAATATCTTAGCCTATTCCTCCTCTCCTTTTTCTTTCTCCCATTACATTTCCCTTTTTTCTATTAGTTCCATTTTTATACCACATTATATCTTCAAATTCAGCTTTCTTCTGTGCTTTATATATAAAAGCTCCTTCTACCTGCTCTATTAAATGAGAAAGTTCATATGATTATTATCAGTGTCATTTTTCTATACAGGAATACATGTCCTTCATATTTTCCCTTTCTGCTCCAATCTCTAATGCTTCACCTGAGTCCTGTATTTGAAGATCAAACCTTCTGTTCAGCTCTGGCCATTCCAACAGGAACATTTGAAATTCCCCTGGTTCATTGAAAGTCCATCTTTTTCCCTGGAAGAGGACATTCAGTTTTGCGGGGTAGTTGATTCTCGGCTACATTCTAAGCTCTTTTGCCTTCCGGTATATTATATTCCAAGCCCTACGAGCTTTTAATGTAGTTGCTGCTAAGTCCTGTGTGATCCTGACTGCAGCTCCACAGTATTTGAATTGTGTCCTTCTGGCTGCTTGTAATATTTTCTCTTTGACTTGGGAGTTCTGGAACTTGGCAATAATATTCCTGGGAGTTGTTTTTTTTTTTATCTCTTTCTTGGGGAGACTGGTGGATTCTCTCCATTTCTATTTTGCCCTCTGCTTCTAGGATATCTGGGCAATTTTCCTGTAGGAATTCTTTCAAAATGATGTCAAGGCTATTTTCCTGATCATGACTTTCAGGTATTCCAATAATTTTAAAATTATCTTTCCTAAATCTGTTTTCCATATCAGTTGTTTTTTCAATGAGATGTTTCATATTTTCTTCTAATTTTTCATTCTTTTGGTTTTGAAGTATTGAGCCCTGATTTCTTGTAAATCAGCAATCTCCCTGAGTTCTATTCTTTGTCTGAAGGATTTGTTTTCCTCAGAGAGCTTTCTTATCTCTTTTTCCATCTGACTAATGTCATTTTTTTAAAGCATTCTTCTCAATAACTTTTTGAACTGTTTTATCCATTTGACCTAAGCTGGCTTTTAGCATGTTATTTTCTTCAGCATTTTTTTGGATTTCCTTGACCAAGCTTCTGACTTCATTTTCATCTTTTTCCTGCATCTCTCTCATTTCTTTCCCCAATTTTTCTTCTATTTCCCTCACTTGATTTTCAAAGTCTTTTTTTGAGCTCTGTCATAGCCTGAGCCCAATTTCTTTTTTTTCTTGGAGTCTTTAGATGCTGGAGCTTGGACTTCCTCATCTTCAGATTGAGAGTTTTGATCCTTCTTTGGATCACAGGCAAAGTATTTCTCAACAGTGTTCCTCTTTTTTCTCTGCTTGCTCATTTTCCCAGCCTGAGCCTGTTTTGGGGGTGCTTCCTGAGCTTTTGGGACACCCCCACAAGGATCTCAGTGTGTGAGACTCTGTCCTCCCTCCTGGTCTGTGAATGACCATATGCACCCCCTCTGCCTCGGGGCTGAGGTGGGGGGAGCCCTGCTGTTCTATGGGGGGGCCTAGACTGCGATCAGGATCTGAATGTTGTCAGAACCCCAGATTCCTGTTCCAGGGGCAGAGCTCGGCTGTCTCTCTCTTCACTCCCCTCATTAGGCTCAGCCAGCTCATGCCCTGGGGGCTCCTGCTTACCAGCTTCTGCTTTTGTTTCCTGGATCTGGGCTTCTACTACTAAGTTGCTCACTGTGTGTCTTGAGGGCTGGGCTTCATGTGTTCGTTCTGGCAGAGGTCCCCCTGCTGTTCCCCCAGTTTGTGCCTGGTGCTCCCCCGGGGGTATAGGTCAGGAAACTGACCCGCTGCTGTTTTGAGCCCCGCTCCCAGTGCCCTGGGGCTGCCTCCGGGAGGCTGAAGTTCCTTCGCTCTGGCAGGCCACTACTCTGACCCTGTGGAGCCAAGCCTTTCTGCTCTTTTCCAGGTTACCTTAAGTTGGAGAACTGCTTCACTGGGTCCCTCTGTTGGTTCTATCTCTCAAAAATTTAGAGTCCTTAGTTTCTAAGTTTTAAGAGAGCGCCTAAGAGACGATCCTCTCTTGTCGCCATCTTGGCTCTGCCTGCCCTAGATCATCTCTTTCAACCTCCTCTATCATGATATTGGAATCTGAGGAGCCAGTACTGTGCCCCTTAATTACAGTAGAAAGAGATTGATGTGGGGGAAGAAACTAGTCCTGTGATTTCACAGGTAAAATGAATTCCTGTTGAGGAAATCCTCCACCAATGGAGATTGGAACCTGGCTTGTTACTTAGAGTCTTAGAGAGTTGTATGGGAGCATCAACAGGTTAAGTGATTTGTCCAGGGTCACTCTCCAATCAGTATGTGTCAGGGGCAGACCTTATATTCAGGCCTCTTTGAAAACCAGGTCACTTGCCCATCCACTATTCTGTAGATGCCGCAGAAGAGATGATTCTTTGTAGTCTTGTTAGGGCTGTTTTCTTTTTTAGGTTTTTTGCTAGGCAATGGGGTTAAGTGACTTGCCCAAGTCTAGCCACAGAGCTAGGTAATTATCAAGTGTCAGAGGCTGGATTTAAACTCAGGTACTCCTGACTCCAGGGCCAGTGCTCTATCTACTGTGCTACCTAGCAGCCCCTTTTAGGTGCTCATCTTCCAGCTAACTGATGTGACCAGACCTTGATATATTTCTCTTCTAGAGCCTCTTGGCTCCTTTCCAGTTCTGGAAAAAAGCAATTAGAAATGTCTACAGTGGCCAAAACTTGTTAGGGAGCTGTGATCCTGACCTGTGAGTAAAGAAGACTGGGGTTCAAAGCTGTCTGAGACACATTTAGTAACTGAAACTCTGCTCTCATCACTTGACTTCTGAGTCCCATTTCCTCTTCTGTCAAATTAGAATTGATAGTAGAGTGGTCTGAAAATGAAATGAGATAATGTCTGTTAAAGCACTAAATAAATGTGAGTTGTTATTATTAAGCACAGGTTCTTTCTATAAAGTCTCCTCTGAGTCTTGTATGACCCAGGAAATTGCCTGCCATGACAGGGACTACATATTATACCCCTTTACTTTTGGAAACCATTAAAGTTCTGTGGCAATTTGAAATTGTGAGAATTTCTTTAACAACACATAATGTGATCAAAATTCACCCCTCCCAACCCTGATCAGATTCTGGTCTTAAAGCTCTATTATAGTTTGAGGTGTCTATTAAAAGGTGGGAACATTCTGTTGGGGACATAAATCATGAGATCAGAAAGATTTATACATGATTATTTGAAGAGGGATGGAGTACTAATTAGATGAGGTAGAAATTAGGAAAGGCTTCTCATAGAAGATGGCACATTCCAGGTAGTGTTGACAGATTAATATCTTCATTCTGTAAGTGTTTGCTTTTTGATCACAGTAATAATCTCCCATATTGTAGTATCATTTATGAATAGTCCTATTCATGCTAAGAACTGAAATCAACAGAAAGGTGCTCTTAACTTTAAAAATATATGATAATGTAAGAGCAGCTAGGTGGTGCAGTGAATGGAGCACCGGCCCTGGAGTCAAGAGGACCAGCCTTCAAATCAGGCCTCAGATGCTTAATAATTACTTAGCTATGTGACCTTGGGCAAGTCACTTAACCCTACTGTCTTGCAAAAAAATGAAAATAAAATGAAAAATAAAAATATATAATAATGAATACATAATGTTTTTCTATTTTCATTCCAGGGAACCTAGACAGATTTGTGTTTTTATAATATATGTAACCATTGTCAGCCTTCCTAGAAAACATTCTATAGTAATTTTATCTACTTATAATAGTCATTAAAGTTTACAAAATATTCTAAGATTTTTTCCATTAGATACAAGTTTCATGCTCATGTTTGTTACATACATGCATATTTGTAGACAGATAAGCAGTCTCATGAGTAGGGGAAAAATAAAAACCAGGCCTTGTAAAATATTCCTTGCTCAAGAGAAAAAAACCAAGGCAAAGGAATAAAAGGTTGTGTTAGTAGCCATCTAATAAGGTCTTTTTTTGGCATGATTTACAAGGTGATACTCTGTTACTTCTGGTAATATAGTCATATTGAAACTTTTATTGTTGTTTATTTCAATCACCTTAATCTTTTTTTTTTTTCAATCTTTGTTTACAACAGCAGAGATGTCAGCTTATTTATAGGAGTTACTTGGAACAAGAGTCATGGTGGATGTAGGAAAGTGGCCAATCTTTACCCTCCTCTCACCTCAGGAGATTGCTTCTATCCGGAAAGCATGTGTCTTTGGCACATCAGCTAACGAAGCTATCTATGTTACCGATAGTGATGAGGTAAGAACCTAGTCAAATATTTGGCTTACTTTGGGGTATGTACCTCCCATGCCTAGAGACTGAGAGGGTAGGGTAGACTTATATGAAAGTAAATTCCAACTTCAGTTTTATTCATTGTGTACTGGCTACCCACTGGGTGATAAGGGGCTAAAAAGGTAATTTTGAATTCCTCTTTGCCTTTCTTCAGTATTGTACAAAATATTTGATAGCTTTTAGCAAATTTTTTTTCCTCCAATAAATATTATTACCGGGGCGGCTAGGTGGCACAGTGGATAAAGCACCGGCCCTGGAGTCAGGAGTACCTGGGTTCAAATCCGGTCTCTGATACTTATTACCTAAGCTGTGTGGCCTTGGGCAAGCCACTTAATCCCATCTGCCTTGCAAAAAACCTAAAAAAAATTAAAAAAGTAAATATTATTACCTTACTTTTCCCTATTTATGAGAGCTATGAATTAGTTATCATGCTGAACTTAAATGAGGCTTTGTTTCCAGAATGGAAAGGGAATTTTTTTATAGCCTTGAAGTTAAATGGGACAAAGATTAAAAAGTTCTTTGTTTTCTAGGTGTTTGTATTTGGACTGAACTGTAGTAACTGTCTGGGAACTGGGGATAATCAGAGCACCATTGTACCCAAAAAGCTAGAGGCATTATGTGGAAAGAAGATTAAGAGCCTTAGTTATGGAAGCGGGCCACATGTGCTTCTTAGCACTGAAGGTAAATATGGGAGGGGGTCCCCAAACTTTGATACTGTTAAAGTGGAACTATCACTTCTAAATTGAGGGAAGCAATTCCTTCATCCAGTAATTACTTATTTGCATTGTCAATGGAAAAAAGGATAGGGGAGGTATAATTTTTTTAAACACTAGAAAATACTGCATCAAATCCAGCAAACTTCTGAAGATCTTGGCTTATGTTCCTGGATTGCTTTTTTGCATTGCTGCAACTAATTAGCCTCAGATGACTTATCCTTTCCAATATAATTTTTCCATTTACTTATTTTTATTTTTATCAATAACTTTTGTTTTTATTTCTCTTTGTTTTCCAAAACTGTATTTCCCCTTCTTTTATCCAAGGAGTCATCTCTTGTAACAAAGAATGAAGAAAAGGGGGGGGGGGGGTGAGGAAGTAGTTCATCAAAATCAGTCAAGTTTGGCAATATTTGGAATATTCCACACCTAAAGTCCTTACTTCTTGGAAGAAGGGAGGACAGTTCATTTTCTTAATTCTTCTCCAAGAATAAGCTTAGTCATTATAATTACATTGTATTATTTATGTTCTTTGTTCTTTCCACATACGTCAATGTAGTCATTGTATGTGTTTTTTTCCTTGATTCTAACTGCCGTTTTCATCAGTACATATAAGTCTTTCCATGCTTTTATGAGTTCTTCATTTTCATTGTGTGAGACATACTAATATTTCATTACATTTATGTATCACAATTGATATAGCCATTTCTCAATTGATGGACTTTAGTTTTATTTCTAATTTTTCACTACTACCCATTTCTATTGTATACAGTACTGAGAAGTTACTTAGACAAGTCATCAGAGGTCTGTAAGGTCAGAATTCCTTTGTAACAAACAGATATAAACAAGCAAAATAAAGCCACACCTTGGGTGTGTCTAAAAAGTGTCTCATTCTATGCTTCCAGTTCATCACCTTTCTGCCAAGATGATCAGATATGCTTGCTCATTATAACATATAGAGTTCCTTCTTTCAAAGCAATTTTCTGCAGTACTCTTGTAGCTCTAGAGACTAGACCTGCTATTTTATTAGCATAGGATAAGAACATGCTTTTACCAATGTAGGTTCCTTTTCTGTAATTTATTGTCTTAGTAACATTGAGGGAATTAAGGGACCTACCCACAATGATGAGTCATTGTCTTGAATCCAGGTTTTTCTGATTTTAAGGCCAGTTCTTTATCCACTATGTCATGCTGCTTCTCTGCCTATGATAGCATGGGCCTGATTTAAATGGTTTTCCTGATTTTGTTCTCTTTATTCTGTATCAGTTTATAATACAAATCTCTTAATTTGTCCTTTTGACTATTTCTTTTTTTATAAAGATTTTATTTTGAGTTTTACAATTTTCCCCCTGATCTTACTTCCCCCCACCCCCACAGAAGGCAATTTGTCAGTCTTTACATTGTTTCCATGGTATAATATTGATCCAGATTGAATATGATGAGAGAGAAATCATATCCTTAAGGAAGTATAAGAGATAGCAAGATCAGATAATAAGATATCAGTTTTTTTTCCTAAATTAAAGGTAATAGTCCTTTGGTTATTTATTTTGTTGCTTATTCATTTCAGTTGTGTCTGATCCATCATGACCTAATTTGGGGTTTTCTTGGCAAAGAAAGTAGTGCTTTGCCATTTTCTTTTCTAGTTAATTTTACAGATGAGGAAACTAAGGCCAAAAGGATTAAGTGACTTGCCCAGAGTCACACAGCTAGTTAAGTCTCTGAGGCCAGATTTGAACTGAGGAAGATGAGTCTTCCTGACTCCGTTATTGCACTGTTTCTTATGGTGTAATAATATGGTGCTATAATTATTTTTGTAAATGTGAAACTGCCTCTGACCTTTTCAGATATAAGACTTTTTAGTGACGTTAAGTCCAAGGATATTTAGTTTAATGATTTTGGGGGGGTATAATTCTGGACTTTTTCAGAATGGGTAGATTAGTTTACAGCAGGTCTTCATTAATACTAGTTTATTGATTGGTTTTCTCTATAGTTCCCCCTCCCAACATATTCTCTTTCTTCAATTCATCTTGTCTAAACTTTTCCTTCTTCCCCCAACTTAACTATGCCACCCCACCCCCACCCCCTGGCTGCACAAATACAGCTCTTCAAATGACCTGATTGCCTCCTTTCATAAGAATATTACTTTCTCAGCTCCTCTTTTCTCTTCTTCATTAACTTCTCAAAAGTTGCCTGCTCTTTCCTCTTTTCCTCAATCACAGAAGGAAAAAAAAACACCAGTCCTATTGTTCAACAGACTGATCCTTTTTTTCGATATACCCATTGATTTCATTCCCTCTTATCTTCTCCCATGATTTTACTGCAATATTCATTTTCCCTTTCATGCATCTTTCCAGCCTACAGAAGATGCTCAGATTTCCACAATCCTAAAAAAATAAAACTGTTCCTTGATCCTTCTTACCCTAACCAGTTACTTTCTAGTATCACTTTATTAAATGCTATATATGTGATACTTCTTTTACTTAATTCCTAAGCCCTTCCAGTCTGTTTTCTGTCCCAAGTACCCTACTGAAGCAGCTATGTCAAATCACCAATAATCTCCCAATTGGTAAAGCCGATGACTTTCTTTTTCTTTTCCTTCTGAAATGAAGCTTTGATAGTTTGCATGCCTCTCTTGTTACTAGAGATTATCTCCTCCCTTGGTTTTAGAAATACCAAACTCTCTTAAAGAGTTTTCATCTTTCTCTCACCACTCCTTTTCTCTTTCTTTGACGGACTCTCCATCCTATTCCTGTTCCTACAAGAATGAATATTATCCAAGTATCTGGGCTTGACTTTCTCCTCATCAATCCATAACAAAATGAACTGGAGTAGGAAATGGCAAACTACTCCACAGTCTTTGCCAAGAAAACTCCTAAAGGAGTCGTAAAGAGTCAGACATAACTGAAATACCTAAACAACAAAATACGAAATAATCAAAGGAATATATTGAGAATCCTTGGAAGACTTGTGTGTCCCTTCAATCAATAAACCTTTTTTAAAGCACATATGCTTAATATGCCAGCCTGGAAATACAAAGAAAGGAAAAAGTCAATCCCTGGTCTTGAAAACATTAAACTTGTAATGGCAGCCTCAATCATAGAATTAAAGTTGGAAGGGAACACAGTGGCTCCATGTAGTTCAGTTCATAATCTGCAGTCTTTGAACTTGTGTTTAGAATTGTGATAACAGCATTTCAGTATAATTGATTTCCTTTGCAATCCTATGTGTTTTATTTTGTGCATTAAAAATGTGATTTCAAAAAAGAATCCATAGGCTTTACTAGACTATCCAAAGGGCCTCATCTAGTCCAGTCCAAAAGTGAACAAGAATTCCCTCTATAACATCTCTGACATTTGGTCATTATTCATCATGACCTTATTTTAGCCCCTATATTCAAAGTAAAGAAATAGCCTATGTTACATTCATTAGTGACATCCAATAAATTAATAAATACCCTCCTTATTTGTGTTTCAGAGGATGACTATTACCAAAAAAAGTGTTTTTGTAATCTGTTGATATCACTTTTCTTTTTGTTATAAGAGAAAATCCTACAGCTGGTGGAGGAGTTATTGGGAAATAACTATAGTTTTGCTTAAACACTAAATATTGAGAATGCTGTTGTGTAAATAGAGGAGTGATTTTGTTTGTACTAATTCAGAAGCTCATTTAATATTGAGTATCCACTATTAATGCTAAATAATTTGGAGAAGTATAACAAAAAAAGATTGAGACATGATTTCTGCCTCAAGGAATTTATGATCTAGTTTGGGAGGTAAATAAAGTAGTTAGACAACGTAATTCATGTTTTACTATAAATTTGTGTCACGGGAGTTCTGGGAAGGGAAGAATCATTGAGAGCAGAAGCTGTCAGACTAACCTTCATGAATGAGAGATGGTACTTAAGTACCCATCCTGCTTTTTTCATAGGTGATTTATATAGTCAGCAGTGAGAATCTCTTCGCTTGAGGGAATCTGCTGGGTCATTTAAAAATCCTCCTGAAAAAGTAACTAGGCCAGACACTTACAATATATATCTATGACTAGTAATATTCAAGATTTTTAGCTGAATTTTATTGAAAAAGTTTTCTTCCTTCTAGAATCTTGAAAATCCTAAATATTAATTGGTATGTGTTATAACTTTTAGTTAGAAATTCTTGGGTAAAAATCATACTGATTCCTTAGCCAATGCAATAAAGGTATAGTAATAAAGGTATTTATTAAGCTTAAGGATGAATTTGATAGACAGTCTGAAAAGGCTATTTGTTTTAAATAGAGTAGACCCATTCTTTGTATTGGGAAGACAGTTTTCCTCGGTATTGTCATTTTTTAAATGCTAGACTTAGGCAGTAAATAGGCATGTATTAATCACTTGCTATGTGCCGACCTATGCTAAGAGCTTGGAATACAAATACGAGCCAAAAGACAGACAACTTAAGAGGTAAACATAACACATGAAAGGGAGCTGAAGTGGGAATGAGAAAAGTATCTGAATGCACTGGCACTGGGTGCTGAAATCTGGATCATCAGTGCAAGATAAAAAAAAAACTCAAGTCAACAAGGATTTATAAAGCTCTTAAGTATTGGGTTTACAAAAAGTCTCTGCCCTAAAGGAGCTTCCAGTTTAATGGGGGAAGAAAACATGCAGACTACTGTCAGAGGTAATTTCACAGGTAAAGTTAACATTCTAAAGGTAGGGATGGACCTTCTTTAGAAGAATTTTTCTCTGCAAACCTAAAAGATAATGATTATTTCCCAAAAATCTTTTTATCTATTTTGTCTATCTTTGTGTCTTGTTTATTAAAATTACCTTCAAACTTTGTATTCTAGAATCCCAAAGTTGGAAGGCACTTCAGAAGTCATCTGGTACAACTGCTACCCAGATCATGAACCCCACCTATAATATCCCATTCCTGAACAGTTAATTATTTAGCTTCTGCTTGAATACTTCTAGTAACAAGAAACTCACTGTCTTTAAGATAGTTTATATTCTATTTTTGAACTACTGCAAAGATTAGGAGCTTTTTCTTTTTTTGATCTAAAATTTGATTTCCTAAAACTTCTACCTATTAATGCTGATACTGCTGTTGGAACCAACTCTAATTCCAAGTTGATAGTAAATTGATAATCTTTGATAGATTTAGCACAACAGACAGAGGAATCTAGTCATGGAGCAAGGAAAACCTGAGGTTAAAGTTCCACCTCTGACATATTAACTGTGTGACCCTGGGCAAGTCACTTAACTTCAAAACTACAACTAAATTGCAGAAGAAATGCCAGTTTGCATTGAAAGAGAGAGTTTCTTCATTGAAGAGTTCTGTGTGGCACAGGTCCATTCCCTAACCCTATTCCTATTTTTAGCCCTATCATGTCCCTAATAAGTCTTCTTTCCCCAGGCCAGATATCCTAGCTCTTTAAACCAAGCCACTTGTGACTTGGTTTCTAGTCCCTCCACTATCTTGATCTCTTCCTTCTAGGAGGGCTTCAGCTTGCTAGTGTTCTAAACAAAATATAATTCTCAGAACTAAAAACAATACTTCTAATCTGAGGGAGGATATAATAAGACTATTGCCTCCCTTGCTCTGGACACTATACTTCTCTTAATTCAGTCTAAAGTCATATAGAGAGCTGACCTTAGAAGCAGAGAAACATGGGTTTAATTTTTCCCTCTCACATAATAGCTATATGCCTATGGGCAAGTCCTCTGATCTCTCAGTGCTTCAGATAACTTTTTTTTTTTTTTTTTTTAGGATTTTGCAAGGCAAATGGGGTTAAGTGGCTTGCCCAAGGCCACACAGCTAGGGAATTAAGTGTCTGAGACCGAATTTGAACTCAGGTACTCCTGACTCCAGGGCTGGTGCTCTATCCACTGCGCCACCTAGCCGCCCCCTCAGATAACTTTCTATATGCAAAGCATGTATTGTATGCTCTGCATTGGTGAGGCTTTCTCATCACTGATCCAGTTCAAAAAACCCAAAACAAAACTCATTAGCTCTTTTGACTGTTGTTTTGTGTGCGTGGGTGTGTTTTGGGTGAACTTCTTTCCAGATGTGTTCTTTATCTTGTATTTATACAGTTGAATTTTTGGATATGAGAGTAGGACTTTACAGTTTTCTATAGGACATTAAATAAAACACTAGGCCACTACATCCATCAGAGAGACTTTGTTCCATTTCAATTGATTATAAAAGAACTCCATGTCCAATTACTGAACTAGTTGTAAAAATCAGCTAAAGTTACAATCTTCTAGTACATATTTTTCACGCTATCATGTGGATGGAATAAAAATACTTTGTAAAAAATTCTTGTTGATTTGTATTTTATTGGTTTATTATTCTTTTTTGAGAAAGTTATTAGTTATAGGGCTATTCTGGCATAATTCTTTTTAATGAATCAATCTTGGCTCTTAGAAAACATTTGTATGTTATGATGTAGATATTCACATTTTTATGGATTTAGAACTATGGGGAACCTTAGAAGTCATGTGGAACCTCTAGTCCCCCACCCCCCTCATTTTGCAGATCAGGAAACTGGTCAGAAAGAGTAATTGATTTGTTTAAATTCACATAAATAGAGCAAAACAAACTTGATCCTTTAGTTCTAACTCCAATGTGCATTTTTCTGTGCCTATTTATATTTTAAGAAAAGTGTTAAATTTTGAAAAATTAAAATTTTTGTATCTGTAGCATTTCATATTGATATGCCTCTTCAGAAACAGAAGACATTAAAATTTATGAGACTAGTCCTTTAGCTAAGGCTAAATTCTGCATTATGACTTAGTGGAAAATGGGATGAATAAATAAGAGATGTTAATGATAAAAGAGTAGAAATATAAAAAGGTGGGTGTCAGTTAAGAGATTTTCCCTTTTTTATTTTCTTTTGAAATTTTTGATATTATGTGAACTTTTTTTTAATAGATGGAGTGGTTTATGCCTGGGGTCACAATGGATATAGCCAACTTGGGAATGGAACAACCAATCAAGGCATTGCTCCAATTCAAGTTTGTACCAATCTCTTGATTAAGCAAGTGGTTGAAGTTGCTTGTGGTTCACATCACTCTATGGCTCTGGCAGCTGATGGAGAAGTAAGTGCCCATTGCTGGTATTGTTGTTATTGTTAGTAGTACAAATAATATTTAAATAGTAATAAAGATAATCTACACAGACAACCATAAACATTTGGTTCCTTATAACATCAACATTTAGTGTCATCATTTTTTTTCCCTTTAGTACAACATATATTATAACATCAGTAACATTGTATGGGTAGTGCTACAAATGATTAATTCAGGGTCCTGCTTGTAGCTGAGACAAGAAATTGTGTTAAAAGAGATTGTGCTGCTGTTACAGTATGACAGGAAATAACTTGCCAATTGTTTTTCAGTTATTTCATTTTGCATCATCATTACTAAATAAAGGTCTCTTTTTTTGGAGGCCTTGATATTTGTGACAACTTTTTTGTCTAGCCTAAGATCACATAAGAATAATAATGATTATGCCCTCAAGGAGCTTATGTTCTAATGGAGAGACAGCGTATACTTAAATAGGTTGTTAGTTCTGCCATTTTGCCTGTTTTAAAAATATAAATTTGTTCCAAGGTAATTGATATATTGGGGAACAATTTGAGCATGGTGTGAATTTTGCTTTTGCTTATGTGTATCTGAGAAAGCGTACTGTTTCATAATTAATAGCATCAATGTATTTGAATTGCATTGGGAATAAGCTTCAAAGAAGTGTCTAGTGCAAAGGACAGGAAAATAAATGCACACAGGGTAGTCTGGCCAAGGGGAGACTTTCAATATTTGATTGAACCTTGGTTGTCTTTGTTGGTGTTCCTCCAATAACACAGATTGAAAACTATCCATGCCTGCCCTGCTTGCACAGCTCTTGTTCATGCCTTCTATATATCTTCCCGCATCAGGAGATCTCCTCAACAAGTTAGATATGTCTTCTGGATCTGTTGACTGTGCATGGGTGTCAGGAGCATACAGATGTGCTAATTATAATTTGCTAGATTATAGGGTTATATATCTGAAGCTGGGAAGGAATCATAAAAGGCATCTAATCTAGCTTCTCATTTTACAGTTGAGGAAAACTGAAGCCCATAAAGATTTAGTGACTTGGTCAAAGTTGATCTGCTTAGGTTTATTTTATTCATGACTATAAAACTTAATGAATTGGCTGTTACTGTGACATATGTCATACTATTTGTCCCTCATCAGTTTCTGGCTAAAGTCAAACACATATGGACAGAACATAGAAAAGGGGAGTACATTTAGCAAAGGCTTTGAGACTCAGAACTAGTCATTTCATTACGCTTATTTTTTTCTTTTGGCAGAGTGTACAGGGAATGACCTTCTTTTAGCTTTATGTTACTGCCAGGGATAGGGATCCTTTGTCTTTTAGGTTCCTTTTCCAACACTGCCCATATTCTTCCTTTCGTGTGTGTGTGTGTGTGTGTGTGTGTGTGTGTGTGTGTAGAGAGAGAAAGAGAGCACATGTGTATGTATGTTTATTCTTTCAATATGAAAAAGAGTATTTTATAAGTAATATTCCCCTAAGCCCCCCAATAACTAGGTATAAAAACTGCTTGTCTTTGTAAAGGTCTTACCTACATTCTACTTGGATAATGTTGAACTTTATTTTATTCAGCAGTAATATATACAACTCGATTTGCAATGCAGGAAGTTATTGCAGCAGTGATCTAATGAGATACAATCACAGCATTGGATAGTGGTCAGACTTCAGCAACCTCAGCCATCTGAGAAACAGCTAGCACCCAGAAGTAAGCCTTTGTAAAGAAGGAAGATAGTTGTCCTCAAACTTGGACATGTCCACATGAAACAAATCTAGTTATCAGGTTAAAGTTACTAAATATTGGACATCTGGTTCTCCCCCCCCCCCCCAGCAAATGTAACATTTTATTTGGAGGTCAGAGGAGATAGCAGATGATGTTCCATACAATGGTCCACACCAACAGCAATGAAAGGTAACTGCTGTCTGGCAGCAAGGGATGACAAAAAATTAACTAAAACTAGAAAAAAGTCAGTTTTGAAGAGAAATAACTAATTCTTTGAAAGTCACAATGTCAGTTTTTGTAGTACATAAGTGTAGATCAGAGATAATAACAAATGAATCATTGAAATTGGAGAACCTTCTAAAGATGTGGACTTACATGTTGAGTGTGTTTGGTGTCTGTTTATATGATAGGGGAGTTGATGAACAAGACACAAGCTCTCCTTCTGGCATATACACAAATACATACATGATTTTTTTTTTCTTACTAAGAGGGTATTGTGCTTCAGTTTGTTTTGCTGGCCTGCCAATACACACACACACACACACACACACACACACACACACTCTCTCTCTCTCTCTCTCTCTCTCTCTCTCTCTCTCTCTCTATATATATATATATATATATATATATATATATATACATATATATTTCAGATCTCATTTTGAAAAAAGTTTTTATTGCTATTTTCTGGTTGTTATATCCCCATATGTTATATGCTATATATCTCATGCCTTCCACATGTCCTTCAGCATCAGGAGTTCTCCTCAACAAGTTAGAGATGTCTTTTGGATCTGTTGACCGTGCATGGGTATCAGGAGCATACAGTTCTGCTAATTATAATTAAAGGTGCTAGATTATAGGGTTGTATATATCTAAAGCTGGAAGGAATCATAAAAGACATCTAATCTAGCTTCTCATTTTACAGTTGAGGAAAACTGAAGCCCACATATATAGATATATGTTATATCTCCTCCTCCCAGAAAGCCATCCCTTATAACAAATAGTATTTTTTACTAGATCTCTTTTAACTTTAATTCAAAAGCAAACTAAAAAAGCGCAGCCAGAGCTTTCTTAGTGGGTGGTAGTATGGTTATAGGAAAACATTTTGAGCTAACTTGATTATGGTATCTGTCAGAGCCACATTCTGTGAGATAATTACCCAGGCAAATGATAACTCCTCTCCAGTCTCTACTTTCAGAGGATATATTGGGGTGAAATACAAGAGGAATGTTGCATATATCTGGAACTTGAATCCCTAAGATAGAGGTCAGGGAGTAGTCTGATCCAACTTTGAGAGTTATTCCTAATACATAACAGTCATGGAATTATACAGTCTTAGAAGTACTAGTATCCAAGGTGGGTGCAGAGTAGTTCTGAGGTTTCTGGGGATAGTCACATAGCATAATTTAACCCCAGATCAGCGCCAGTAATTTCAGGAGATAAGGCACCCAAAGGACGGGCTTGATATAGAGGTGGAACAGATCACTTATTTGGAGCCCTAGCACCAGGGAAATTTCAGAGTGAGATGAGTTCACTAAGAACTCCTTTCTTCAAGCACATTTTAAAGAGTAGTTTGTATTTGAAATTACCATTCTTTCTAGGCTTCTGCTTTTTGAAAGTTATTTTCTACTCATTATTAAGTTAAAACAAAATTCCTTATGTTTGAATGTTCTGATTAGAATGTTTTCTCAGAGCTCAGACTCTAACCATACTTCCTCTTATTTCCCCTTATTTTCTCTTGGGACAGGTTTATGCTTGGGGTTACAATAACTGCGGTCAAGTGGGGTCTGGATCTACAGCAAATCAACCAACTCCTAGGAAGGTCACAAATTGTTTACACATAAAGAGGGTTGTCGGCATAGCATGTGGCCAGACCTCTTCTATGGCTGTATTGGACAATGGTGAGGTGAGATCTTCTACCTTTTAAAATTTTTAGTTTTTCTCAGGAATATGTTGAGAAAACCTCTCTTTTTCCATGTAATTAAGCCTATCGTATGGTTAGTAAAACTGACTTATGCCATAGTATTACTGCCCAGAGAGAAGCACTGCATTGTTTTGGGAGAAATTAACTTGATTTGATCTTGATATTCATTCTAATGAGTTTAAATTGTTTTTCCTTTAAGGAAAAATCCAAAAGGATAATGTCTGGAAGAGGAATGGACATAAAACTTTTTAATAGAAGCTTGTCTTCATCACTAAATAATACTGTACAATCTTTTTTTTTCTGAGTTCAAACATATCCCTTAATTAAGATGTCTCAATCAACAAAGATTGATTGTATTCAGTAAAGATGAAGTAGCAGACAGTTGCAAAAACACTTTTGTTTTCCAGTTATTGCTAATTTATTTTTATAAATTTCATAGTATGTTCAGCCAGCTAAATATATGCAAGCACATATATATTTTAATGGAATAGTTACTTGTTTTTTATACTTATGCCTCTGTTTATTACCTCTTGTTATAGAATCACAGAATTTTGTGTGGGAAGGAACTTCATTGGCCAATTGGTCCATTTTATAGCCAAAAGAAAACCAGAGAGTTTGGTGTCTAGGGTGCCTCTTCCTCCTATTTCCCAAGACTGCCCTTTCTACTTAGGGACAACTCTGATTATTAAAATGTCTTTCCTTGCATTAAGCCTAAATTTGCCTCTTACAAACTTTCATCCATTGCCCCTAGTTATAATCTCTGGGACCAAATAGAGAAGTTCTCTTATTTCATTCTATGATAGCTTTTCAGATACTTTAAGGAGAGATATCAGATATTTGATTCTCCACCCCCACCTTCCCTACCCCTATATCTGAGTCTTCTGTCCTTCAAGTTATATTTTTCCCTTCCCCATTTCTTCAACCAATCCTTTTATGATATAGACTCAAGGCCCTTTATCATCTGGGTTACTGTTCCCCCTAGCTTCCTAGTTTATCAAGAAGGACTTTCTTAAAGTGGTGCTCTTTTAATTCTGGGAGCTTTGGCTATGATGATATAGCCCATACTTCGGCCTGATGGAATAATTTCTTGATGGTACTTAATTAACATGTAAGAGCTTATTATGCAGGTATCAGTTCATAACTTCAGTATGGATGAAGCAGACTAGCACAGTGAATAGTGGGCTAATCTTAGAGTTGGGCACAACCAGATTCAAAGCCTGCCTCTGATATATATTGGTTTTGTGATCATAGGCAAATCACCCTCAATGCTCCCAGGGAACTTACTTAAATTAAGTTTCAGGGGGGCTGTCAGTTTGCATTGATAAATATGGTGTAAGTTTTTTCACCAAGAACCCCAAGCTCACAAGACTATAACCAGGAAAAAAAACTAATGCTCTTGTATAATACTTTTGTGAAAAAAAATTCCAATAGCTTCACAATTTGGTATGAGAAGTAACTAAGGTTACAGATCTTTTTTTTTGAATTGATTTTTAGTTTCAACTGTTTAGTCTGAAAAAACTTTTTTTCAAGTTTGGTAATTCTATCTAGAAAAAAAAGCTGAAAACTCAATGCTGCTTCTTTATCCCATAAAAATAATGATCTCTATAGCTATTAAGTTTTATTTTATATACTCTTTGAATGTTTCATATTTCTTACACTGTGACCCTGAATAAATACTATTTTAGATGATAGGAGAGGATGGGTAAAATGAAGTTTGAAAAATAGATGGGGGGGGGAAGCTAGGTGACACAATGGATAGAGTACTGGCCCTGGGGTCAGGAGGTCCTAAGTTTAAATCCTACCTCAGACACTTAATAATTACCTAGCTGTGTGACCTTTGGCAAATCACTTAACCCTGGTGACCTGCAAAAACCAAAAAAAAAAAACCCCAAAAAAAGATGGAGACAATGGTTCTGTGCACAGTAAATTGGCTTGTTTGTGACAGCAAGAAAGAGACTGTCTTCAACTGAAAAGTTAGAGTAAAATCTAGAGAAGCTGGTCTAAGGGGATTAGTGCCTACTTATACTTCATGTAAGTTTCTCAACCACCCTTGGGAACTCTCGATATTATCCCCATTTTACAGTTGAAGAAACTAAGGCAGATAGATAAGTCAGATAGCTTTTAAGTGACTGAGTCCAGATTTGAAACTCTCCACTGTACCATCAATTGTTTCAAGGAAGATGTGAGTTCTTTTCCCTAGAAATGAATCAACTGATCAGTATAGGATGGAGTGAAATAGTATTTTGAATGTTTGGAAGGGAAACCAACTCTGATTTGGATGTAAATAGATTACTTTTCATTTATTTGGTCTGTAACTTAAACCTATTGTCTTTTTCTTCTCTACAAGGTTTATGGCTGGGGTTACAATGGCAATGGTCAGCTAGGCCTAGGAAATAATGGCAATCAGCTGACCCCTTGTAGAGTGGCAGCTTTACACAGTGTGTGCGTTCTTCAGGTAAATATGGCTTAAATCTCAGCTGGGTAATTGACATGGGATATATTTTAAATAGAAATATTTTCAGAAGAGTCATTCAATCACATTTTTTTCAAAAGCTCTCTCATTCTTTGCCTTCTAAATTTAGTACATTATTTTCCCAAGGTTCAAACAGTGATTCCAGGGTAGCAGCTGTGGCTGATAGAAAACCTATTATAAAGCTCAGTTGTTCTAAAGCTAATTTTTTTCTCCCTAGTGCTTGTTGGCTGATGTCATACGTTAGCTTTAAGCACCAGGGAATGGTTATTTGGTTCTGATAGTGGATGGATATTTTGCAATAAACTGGCTGAAATTTTTAAGTAGATAATTTTCTCCCTCTTCCTCTCTGCCCCTTTCAATTTTCCTGTGTATGGTAACCCTTTAAATTTACTTGCAGATTGTCTGCGGCTATGCACACACGCTAGCACTAACAGATGAGGGCTTGCTGTATGCCTGGGGAGCTAACACTTATGGGCAGCTGGGAACTGGCAATAAAAGTAACCTGCTAAGCCCTGCACAGATCATGGTGGAAAAAGAAAGGTAATGTTGCAGTAACTAATAAGTTTTTGGACTGTGTGTGCATTGTGAGCTTGTGTGCTAGAGGTATGTGTTATTTTCTCTTTTGATCTGTTTGTATCGTATTTGGGACTTGTGACTAATGTATTTGTTGGGATGCTCCTCGACTTTGAGCAAAAGAGGATGATCTTGAATGTGAGTGCCTATAAAATTTTTTTTGAGAATTATCAACCTATGTCACTGGATTTTATAAAGTTCTTATGTATTAGAAATATATTTCCTTATAATAAGCATCTGAAGTAAAAAGAAAATCGATTTAGGTTCATATGTTTGCCCGCATGATTCTGATTGAAAAAAATCTGACATTTGAATGAATTTGAAACAAACTTCAGAGACTAAAATCCAAACCACAGAAAATAGAGAGACTAAGGAAATCTAATTTTTCGAAAAAAAGAGACAAATTGGAAAATTGTATATCCTCTCTAGTCAGAGAAATATAGTAAACATTTCTATATGTAAATGTAACCAGAAATTTAAGAATAGCTTTGCAGGACTATCTTACACCTGTTAAATATGGGGGGAGAGCATTAAAAAATGGTAGAAATGGGGCGGCTAGGTGGTGCAATGGATAGAGCACTGGCCCTGGAGTCAGGAGTACCTGAGTTCTGGCCTCAGACACTTAATAATTACCTAGCTGTGTGGCCTTGGGCAAGCCACTTAACCCCATTTGCTTTGCAAAAACTAAAAAAAAAAAAAAAACTGGTAGAAATCAGGACCAGCCAATGCAGTAAGAAATTAGGCATGTTATTAACACCACTTGTGGAACCGAATTGGCACACTTCTCTTTGGAAAAAAATAATGGCATTATATGATAAAAGATCTAAAGCTCTTTATGTCCTATGACCCTTTGATTCCACTGTTCAAACTATATCTAACAAGGGAAAAAGTTTATTTATCTGTGTTTAATGACATTATTTTTTGAAAGGGAAAAAATTGGACACGATCCCTAATGGGAAAACATTCTCATTAGATGGGAATGACTAAAATAATTTCAGTATAAGAATATGATAAAATATTAATTTATCAAAAGCAATGACAAGCTATGAAGAATCCAAATACACACAGGAAAATTATGTGAATTGATATAAAAATAAAGAAAGTAGCACTATATACTGCAGTGATCTAATTAGCAACAATACCCTAAAAAAGAGACTCAAGCAGGACATTTTTGTGACTGTTGTATTAAAAGTTAATATATACATCTTGATTGAGGTGCCCCCCCCTTCAAAAGAGAAGGAAAATAAGAGCTATCCTCCATCTGGTAATTCAAAATGAAGTATAGACTTTTCCTTCAAATAATATAATATCTTAATATGTACTTTGAGCAATGAATTTTATTCACCTCTCTAAATGAGTATGTAGTTCTTGTTTAATGTAGATTTTTGTCTTCTTTGTTACATCATTGTGGATTTGAGCTATCTTGAGGTTTTGACTCTATGGTTTTGCTTAGAATGAACATTTTTAAAATTAATGGTTTTGGTTTTGATCTTTGGATATTGTTGGTGGATTTTTAGAGCACGTGGGCATGTTTCTTTTTTAAGAACTGGATGTTCTCTAAGCAGACAGCTACCTTGACCAATACTTATCAATCAAATGAACTGTTTGACCTCTCTGATGGAAGAACTTGCTTTATATTGAATACACAGCTCTATTGGTATTTATATAGGTCCCAGAATTATGTCTCCTAAGATGGTTCATGTCTCATTTGGAGGGAGCCTTTGTACCTTCTAGACAAAATTTCTAAAAATATCATTGAACATGCTATTTATTATTCACTTAAACCATCTTAACATAGGGTTGGGAAGAAGGAGAGAACTATTTCTTTCCTTAGGCAGTGCACTGGTTCATTTGACACTTGAAATTCTATCTGCATGTGGCCTATTTTTTGACCCAGGTATTCCAGGCATGAACTTGAGTGATCTTGCATGGTGTTTCAGGCTTTCATGGAAATTGAGTAATGTGTTTTCTCTTGGCAACTCTTTAGAGTGGTAGAGATTGCGGCCTGTCATTCTGCCCATACCTCTGCTGCCAAGACCCAGGGTGGCCATGTGTATATGTGGGGCCAGTGTCGAGGTCAGTCGGTGATTCTTCCTCACCTCACCCACTTCTCCTGCACAGATGATGTGTTTGCCTGCTTTGCCACTCCTGCTGTGACATGGCGCCTTCTCTCTGTAGGTGAGATAAATTCAAGAATATATTTCAGGGGTATGGAGAGATAGTACTAACTAAAGATTTCTCTTGTACAGTTTTGAGATCCTCATGTGTCTTTTTTTCTTAATGAAAATTGTGTTTAGTTCATTTTGTTGTTTTTGGCATCTGAGTGCCTTACAAAACAAATTTATTTAACAAGCTTTATTCATCATATGGACTATTCCCTTGAGTTCTGATCTTTAAAGACCTTTTTAAAATTGCAATTTATATTTTGGTCAGGAAGAAAGGAAAATATGAACCAGGTTGTTTGTAGGGATGTGAAAGAGGCTGAAGAGATAGAATCAGTAAGCCTTGGTAAGCTAACTAGATTTGGGAAGCAGAGGGAGTGTTCTGTACGTGCCACTGATAAGAATTCACAACTATGTTTTGGCAAGATAGGCATTTGGTTTGAATTGAAGGTCCGAACCACCAATGAGGAAGGAAGAATATTGTTCCTTAGCATTTGAGCAAGGCCTTTTTATACCATTTCTGACTTAAGCTCTATTTGCATGGGGCTGTTGCAGAGCCTAGTTTTGTTCTGAAATAATTACACAATGTTTTCAAATAAAAAAATCAGAATTTGAACTTATATGCTTATATTAATAAGCACCTAATATATTGTAGATACTTATCTAAAATATTTGAAAGAATTTGGCAGCTTGTCTAAGCTCTCCTAGAGAACCAAGTGGAGCTCTCCATTGTGCTGATTTGTTCTGTTCCTGTACAATGATCAGCAAATAAAGTATTTTCAAGATTATACATAATTATACATTTTGTGGTTGGCTCATTCTCTGCAGAGCATGAAGATTTTCTAACAGTTGCAGAATCATTGAAGAAAGAATTCGATAGTCCAGATACTGCAGATCTGAAGTTCCGAGTGGATGGAAAATACATTTATGTTCATAAAGCTGTTTTAAAAATCCGGTATGATCATATGAACTCTAGCAAGTAAATAACTGTATTGCAGAATTATTTTTTTTCTACTTCAGGGTTTGTGACTTCTTTTGATCCAACCTTCAGAAATGCATATTATAATACAATTTAGCCCTTTAAAAACTTTTTGTCGATGCCTTTTGCTTTGACATCACAATAATATCCAGGAGCATTTCCCCTTCTGCACCTCTGTACTGAATCCTTCCCTTGTAAAGAAACAAAAGTTAAGCAAAAATAGTCAATATAGTTACCACATTTGACAACATATACAACACTTTTCCCTAATTATATTCCCCATGCCTCTTTTAGGAAGGAGACAGTATGAATTTTACCCATTTTTACTAATTATAAATAAAAGTTTACTTTTTCCTAACTTTGAGGTAGGGTGATACTGTGTGTACATTTTATATGTGGGGTGATGTTCTCTATGCCTTCACAAAATGAGAATTGTTTTTGTGTTTGGGGAAGAAAGCTGTTTATAGGGCTGTTCTTTAGGTTTTAAGAGAATAAGAAGGGAAGGCCATTGTTCCATTAGATTAGGAGCCTTCAAAGAGGGAGCAAAGAGTTCAATCAGTGTGGTAGTTGGAGAGAATGAACTGAGAAAAACTGTCTGAAAGCCTCAGAATTACTTTCTTGGAAAACTACTACTGTTGGATTTTTCAGATGAAATACTTGTATGTTCAACTCTAGCCATTCTGCAACACATGAAATGGGCTTTAAAGGACCAGGGTCCCTTATACAGGGATGATGAATTGATCCATAGGGAAATCACTTGATGTACCCTTTCCTTAAAGAGGGACAGACAAGACCAGTGACAGGATTGTTAAGATGGATGTTGACTGGGTGGGATGTGAAGCTAAGTAAAGATACTTAATTGAAAAGGAAGGACTTTAAAGATACTTTCCATGTTTCATGTGTTTGATTCTTTCCTCCTCCTTCCCCATACATACACGCACCTCTTTGGGTTAGTTAACTTTTTTTTTCTTTAGGTGTGAACATTTTCGAACTATGTTCCAGTCTTACTGGAATGAGGACATGAAAGAGGTGATAGAAATAGACCAGTTTTCTTACCCAGTGTATCGTGCCTTTCTCCAGTACCTTTACACGGACACAGTTGACTTGTCACCTGAAGATGCTATAGGTATATCATCTGTTTGGCCTATCTAAGCTGTATGATAAATAAATACTTGTTGTGTGTATTGTTTTTTATAGCCTTGAGATTGACAAAGCTTAAATTGAATTTTATTGATTCTTAAATGAGTCTACATTTTGAAATAAACTTTTTTTTTTAAATAAGCGTTTTGGGGGTGGCTAGGTGGCGCAGTAGATAGAGCACAGGCCCTGGAATCAGGAGTACTAAGTTCAAATGTGGCCTCAGATTCTTAATAATTACCTAGCTGTGTGGCCAGGGGGCAAGCCACTTTAACCCCATTTCCTTACATAAAAATAAATTAGAATTTTGAAATTGATGCTGTTGATGCTGTTAAACACTGAACTAATGGTCATATGTATTTAAATATAGATATAAATATATAAAGAGTTTTATCATTATAAAAATACCTAATTCAATTTTAGGATAATTATGAAGGTTAGGGTTAGCAAAGGAATATCTAAAACCTTTTAAACAAAGGGAAGAGGAAAATGTTTCCTAGTTTTAGAGAAATTACAATTTGGGGCAGAGAGATGAAAAGGGATTGCAGAAGATGTTCTGTGTTTAATAAAATAATGAAAAAACTGCCCTTTGAAAAGTTCTGCTGACTTTCCTCTGTTCAGTTAAAAAACAAAATAGAAGTATGGATTGTGGTGGACTTGATTAATCCTTTCCATTCTTCCTCCCTACCTTTCATTTTAGGTCTTTTAGATTTGGCTACATCTTACTGTGAAAATAGATTGAAAAAAATTTGTCAGCACATCATCAAGTGTGGGATTACTGTGGAGAATGCTTTTTCATTGCTCTCTGCCGCAGTCAGATACGATGCAGAGGTAACCTCACAGGGAACCCTGAGATCCTAGTGTGACAACTGGTGTGTGTTTCCCTTCTTCTGCTGTGTTTGGAACTAAGAAGCATGATGGGTTAGCCTTGTGTTAGTCCTTGGGGTCAGAAAAACTAAATTCATCAGCTTCTGACTAGCTAATAAATTCATCCTTGCTTTATCATGAATAATTTTGTTTTACTCTCTAGAATTGATTGATTTAGAATGTTTTCCATCTGTTTCACTTTTAACCAAAAAGAGAATAGCAAATAATGACCTATTTGATCACTGTAACTATATAGTAGATTGAGACACAAAATGTCAATCTTGAGCAAATTGAAAGACAGAGAACAAGGATCTGCTTGTGATGTAACATGCATATTGTACTAGATCACTCCTGCCCTGAGCATGAGCCCTCATTGTGTTATTTTCCCTGTAAAAATACTTTGTCACTGTCTAATTATAACTTCTTAAAGTCTTTTTTAATAAATTTGTTATGAGTCTCTTTTTAGGCTTTGTAGCAGACAGGATTCTATATTATATTAGTTATTTAGGATGAGAGAAAACTAAGAATAGTTTCTTGAGAGTGAATAGTTTCCTTTTCATTTGTTAAGACTATGAGTATTTTTTTTAAAAAATCACTTTTCTTTGGCTATTTTTCCTTGTAATTGGTAGAGCTAGAAGGAACCTAACACATCATGTGGGTCAACTCCCTCGTTTTATAGAAGAGACAGAAATGACTTGCCCAAAATCAAACTTGTTAAGCCTTAAGGACTGTACATTGAATACCAAAATTAATCCATTCTTCATTGTATTTAGAAACAGTTGAGTTCTGACTTGAGTAAAGTGCTGAGTTCCATGAAGAAACTGCATGGGATAACTCTAAAGACACCATATGCTGTGGTCAAAACCTCTAGCAGGAGAGAAATTTCACATTTGACATCTTTGTCAACATTGTCCCCTGTATTTTCAAAACACTACCATATTGGGGCGGCTAGGTGGCGCAGTGGATAAAGCACTGGCCCTGGAGTCAGGACTACCTGGGTTCAAATCCGGGCTCAGACACTTAATAATTACCTAGCTGTATGGCCTTGGGCAAGCCACTTAACCCCATTTGCCTTGCAAAATCCTAAAAAAAAAACAAAACACTACCATATTTAGGTTTGATTTTTTTTTTGTATTTTTTATAAACATTTTGATGTTTCAGTATGACTGACTTTCTCTCAAGTCCTAAAATGCGTGTAGCCATCACCAAATACAGTAGTTTTCCATTAAAAAAAACCACATTGACCTGAATTAAGTAGTATTTATTTTATTCACTATTCATCATTCAGAATTTGAGTCATTAAACCAAAAAGTAACCTGCTAATTATGTGTGTTTGTTATAGTATAGGAAGCCCTTGCTGACTCAGTAAAAACTTAATTTTAAAACTTTTCACATAAACTCAGCTGGAACAAAACAAATCTCTCCTAATCCTAAACACCCCCCCCCCCATTTTTTTCTGAAGGGGAAGGGATCGGAGCATCAAAAGGTTAACAGGGCAGGAAGAAAAAATCCGAGTGTATTTATGTTTTCACTTCTGAATAGTTTTTGCTACTGTTCCTCTTTTCAACACCTGATGAGATAATTTTGAATTAAATGTGTGCAGATAAAATCAGTGTGATATATTGAAGTGAGTTCTTATGCTGTAGGCTTTCATCCACCATCAAATCCAGTGAAAATTTTAAGCAAAAAACATCTTTAAATTCAGGACTTAATCATCTTTGTAAAATCTACAAGCATTCTTTTTTTTTATTTTTATTTTTTGCTTTTTATGATCAAGGAATTTTGGAGCTAATAAGCATATATTTAAAGCCTGTGAGAGTCAGTTGAATGAACTGGATAGTAATATAAGAAATAGAACTTCCATTCCTTTCTCTAGCTTCTTTGTACTATTGGTATGTTAGGCAGTAGAACAATCTCTGCTTATTTTTCTGCTTAAGAACTTGTTCCTTAAGGAATATAGGATCTTATATCTAGAGCTGAAAGAAGTTTCAAAGGGCAGGTAGCCTAATCCTTTATATTACAGATGAGCAAACTGAATCCCAAGGAAGTGATAATGATTGTTTAAGATTTCATAGGTAGTAATAAGAACCAGGTGGGATTTCAATCCATGTCCCCTGAGTCCAGAGCCAGTATTCTTTTTGCTGTTCCATCATATCTCCACAAGTTTTATTTTAAATAGAAAGGAAAACATAAGAGTTTGCTCAGAGATCTTTTCTTTTTCCTTCTATTTACTTAGTATCTGTGTATTGAAAGTTTTTGCCTTTGCCTTGGGTAGCCTAGCTCTTTCAAAGAGCCAGATGACAAGTTTTCACATGACCATCTTGAATTACTGTTTCCATATATGGGAGATGAAAAGGGACTCTTCTTATCCCCACAGAAAAAAAGTTGAGATCACTGACTGAAAATATTTTTACTTTTATTATGATGTCTGGTACTTTTGAAGGAATTAGAAGTGCAGTTTTTCACCTTTTATTTTATGACATTTAAACACAATCTCTTAACATATTTACAAGCGTCACTTCTTCCTTTAATACCGTACCAGTCAGGTATTGACAGACCAAGAACATACTCCCATTATTCCTGTCCACATAAGGAATGTTACAGAGTTGTCCCATGCATGTGTTTTTTCCAAGCCCTTTCCAAGGTACTTCCATGCTAATAATCTCAATGATCAATTTCTTTGGTTTTCAATGTAAAGGGGAATGGATTGAGGACTAAGTTGGGCATCAGCCATTATTCTGAGCATTGAGAACTGAAAATATTGTGTAGTCTTGCTTTCTAAATAAAGAAAAGAGAATTTTGCTTTTATGATTCAGGATGCTTTTAGTAATTTAGGAAATGAAATTAGGCTATAGAAATGGCAAAAGCAGAGTAATGTCCATATTATTTGATAGTATGAAGAATTTTGCTTTACTGTCTTTAGATTTAGAATAAAACTGTAGTCAAAAGTACATTTTAAATGAAAACTTTTTAGCATTCTTCTCAATATCTTAAACTCATCAAGGAAATCATTATCTAGTAAATCTGATATAGCTTTTGGATACTTTAAGGTGTAATGAATCAATGATTTTATCTACTTGTATTGAATACTGTGGTATTCAATATGAGGCTGTTTTATATTTGTTAAAGTATCAGAAGAGCTAATAAAGTAGTCCATGAGTAAAAAGGAGTCCATGTTCTGGAGTGTTATAGTTATAAGCAAGGCTTCATTATGATATTTCTATTATGGCTTCTTCCTTTTTCCTCATGTTCAGAAATGATATGGCAGGTTATAAAATGCATCAATTTTTATCCTGAACTTTAAAAAAACAATCCCAAATAAACAAGGTTTCCATGTCCTTGGAACTACAGGTGTAACACTTCTTCTGAAGTACAGGAGTTTTTGTGTATTGTGTGCCTTATCAAAAGCTGGCTCTCTTGTTTGGGTAAACTTTGCCCTATTGTCTTTTTTTTTTTTTTTTTAGGTTTTTTAAGGCAAATGGGGTTAAGTGGCTTGCCCAAGGTCACACAGCTAGGTAATTATTAAGTGTTTGAAACCGGATTTGAACCCAGGTACTCCTGACTCTAGGGCTGGTGCTTTATCCACTGCACCACCTAGCCACCCCTCCCCGTTGTCTTTTTTAAGGCAAGAGGGGAAATCTAGTCATTTCTAGATTTAAAGGAAGAGGTGATGCTTATAAATATGGAGCTGTCTTCTTCACCACCATCACCTCAACTCTCTCTCCCCATCCTCTCTTCCCCCTGCCACCAAAGAAGAAATTATACCCCAGAAGGATGTTTACTTCATCCATATGTCAGTGGCAAACAGGCTTAAAAGGTGATAGTTCTGTTCTGTCTCTGCCACAACAATGTGCTGTTCTAAAATGTACCAGCAGAGTCTACTTTCTGTCTTAAAGAAAGTGCAGTAGTGTAAATTACCCTAATAATGAATCTCCAAAATAAAATAAAACCTATGGGGAATTACAGTTTAGATTTTTTTGATTCTGTAATATATATGCTAGAAACTTTTCTCCTAAATTTCAGAATATAGATGAATCCAGTTCAAATGAATGGTCAGGGGACATTGAAGGCAAGGGCAACAGGAAAGACCAAAGCTAGTAAAAACTATTTGATATTTTAAAAGCAGACAAGAATGAGGCTCTTAAAAAAGGATTGCCAAATATAAAGGTTCTTATGAATCTATTTATAATAGTTTCATTCTCTGCTGAAGAATTTAAAATTATGCTATCAAATAGGCAAGGCTATATCTCTGAGAGAGTTCAGTCTGTTAATTTGCTTGATAGTCTTTTTTTTCTTTTTAAATAATGAGAAGCTTTTATTAATATAGTCATGAATTCTCAATCAGTGCAATTTGAGTTGATGGAGTTTTACTGAACTAGCAATTCAGTTCTCTTTTTACCATTGGAAATTATACATCTCAGACTTAGCATTTAAAAAAAGAAATCCATCTTTCAAAAAAAAATGACAGAGTTTGGGAAATAGCTTTAAAAGTCATGACTGAATTAGGAGAATTACCACATTTGGAGCTTAATCCATGGGTTATAAGACTGTCTGGAGAAACTCACTTTCTATTTATGAGAGTCTATTTCCATTCCTATTTCTATTTATGTGGGGGAGGGTAACATTCTCTCCTTGGAATGTGATTCCAAACAACATGTCATACCTCTCTTTTGGTGCTCTTATCAAATCCCTGGATTCAACTGTCATCTTTCCACAGACAACTCCAAAGTCTATAGAAGGGCACGTATGCACACCCATCCATTCTTATTCTCTCATGAGCTCCTGTGATTTCAGTGGTGTAGGGAACTTCCCTTCCTTGAAGAAGCTCACAAATGCAGATTAGCAGCTAACTTACAATGAGAGGGTTTTAGAGTGTTACCTTCACCTACAAGTTAAGGGACTTGCTCAAGGTCACACAGCCAGCATGGAGCAGAGGCTAGACTTGAACCCTGGAGTTTCTGACTCCAAAGAAGTCAATTCTCTAGTATGCCTCTATGATTCTCTATGCCTACTTTATCCAGAACTATTACTTATTTTACTGTATTAATCTATTGGTGTTGTTTTTCTATAGCTAGAGAATGTGCATCATCATGTAGTTTAGTGCTTAATCTAGCTTATAGCACACATTGCTTGGTTTTGTATTCTACTGCACAATAACAGTACAATGATAAAGAAATATGTAACACAATAACAATACAATTATAAATATACACTCTGGCATCCAAGGGTCTTCCTAATATTACTTGAATAATTCTAAAGTGCATTTGGTTTTGAAAAACCTGGTTTCAGCATCACTGAGCTTAATACAAATAAGATTGTAGGGGACAAAAATAGCCAACACTTTAATTTTGGAGGCTATATTTACTGAGAGGTTTCTGTGGTAAATGTATTGTTTTACCTATCAGCTAGGTCAGAGTGACCCTTTGAGGTATTTGCTTGCTAGGCTCTCATTCAGGGAGAAGGAGGGATATTCACTGGTCATTTCTTCAGCTCAGAATTCATTTCTCTGTATTTTTCCCCTTCCTTCAAAAATCAAAGGGCTGTAAAGACCAGGAGATATTCCAAATATTTTCCTTTTTTACTTCAAGGAACTCAAGTTTAGTGTTCCTTGGGTGACAGGTTATCACAACTTTTGATTACTAGCTGAGGAAGATACAGTGATCATTTGGTTTGTGATGTGGCCTTGTGGTGTGTATTATATATTTGTTTTTGTATGCATGCCCAGATTCTGTCATTTATGGAAATAAAAATATAAAAAAAAGTTGAAAGATTTCTCATTATAGGTCATGGTATCCTAGATCTACATTGGGAAGTAGTAGTTCAGTGGCCAGCTAATCTAATCCATAATTTTACAGATGTGGAAACTGAAAAATTTTGGTACTTTACCCAAGGTCATGCAAATAGGAGGTCTGATTCAGAATTCTAGGTCCTCCCTTAAGTATAAACTCCTTTGAAATAATTCCTCTAAAGTAATTCCTCTGGGTAATTATTTCTTATCTGACAGCTACAATCATTTTATAACATACTACTGATAAAATTATTTTAGGGCTGACTTTTTTTTTGAAAATTAATAATCCTGGGAGATTTACTTTTTGAGGTTTAAGAAAACTAAAGTCTTTTCAGGGGTACCTGAAAGCAAAATTTAGGTAGGTACATTTTTAAGCACCTTCTCTTCATCATTCATGTATTTTCTACATTCTTTCTTAGTAAAAACTAAAATCTCCCTTCATTTCTTTCCTCTGACTACCTTTCCCAATTTGATTATTCTTACCTGAGGAGAAAATATTTGTCCTGTATGATGTCTCTTACAGAATTTTTCCTCAACAAATTATTTCAAACAAATCATCTTTTTGAATAAAATAATATGATATTTTCTCTCCCTTCTTCTGCCATCTGCATTTGGTCCCTTGTGTGTCTACCTATTTTAAAATTAGTTTCTGGCCTTCTTTGGGGAGGTAAGGGAGGAGAAGTAGTTCAATTAAAGCTAATAAAAAGGCCTCTTGTTTTTTATTTTTGTGTGTGTCTAGGATTTAGAAGAATTCTGCTTTAAGTTTTGCGTCAATCATTTGACAGAAGTTACACAGACTGCAGCATTTTGGCAAATGGATGGCCCTCTACTAAAGGAATTCATTGCTAAGGCCAGTAAATGTGGAGCCTTTAAGAACTGAAGCATATGGCTGTGAGTTGTGTGTGTGTGTGTTCTTTAGGGCATTATTGCTGATATATGCCCTACAGGCTGATGAATTCTGCAGGTAAAAAAAAAACCCCATAAAACAAAACAAAACAAAAACACAACCAAACAAAAAACTGTATTTTACTCCAGAGAGAAGTCTCCATAGAAACTCATGAAGAATGTACTGTTTTCTCTCTACCCTTTTGACCAACTCCTGTTGCCAGACCTGCACGTTTTTAAAGGGTGATCTTTATCTCACATTTTGACTGGAACATTGGGAAGGGATGAAAGTTAGTTGTTGCTTCAGTTCCAAAGAATACCCATGCCTGAAGAGTAGCAGTCTAGAACTAGAAAGTCACTTGTTTGGTTTACAGAACACTACCTTACCTTTGCTGCCAGGCTTGGAAATGTTAGAATTTTTCAATAATATGGGACCTCTGGATTTAACTACTGTGGGCTAACAAGTAACATATCTTTGGTTGAGGTGCTGCATGAGTTGAGTCCGGTGGGATTACTATGAAGGAACAATTTGGGTTGCCCAAGCTTTTGTGTCTATGCCATCTTATATTTGTTTCCCCTGTCTAGTATATGAAGAAAATTTTGTTCTTATAAGTGCTTAAAGGAAACTATGCAGTCAGTATTCTACAAGACATATATATAGTGTAAACTTATAAAGGTATATGACAAGGATTTTAAAAGCTCTTAAGATTTAAACATACAAAGCATGATCACTTTTGAACTAACTTTGATATGAAGACTTTTTTTTGAAGACAGGAAGTATTAATTAGTCTTATTATTAAATCCTCTATAAACTAGGGCTACCATTTTTCCCCCTCCCTTGAGGGCCCTCCATTTTTGGATAACATTTTTACCTTATTGAAGTGGTGCATATTTACACTTAATTGTTTTTAATTTCAAATGTAAATATGTGAACTTGTAAAGGAAAATAATTACATCTTATGTACTTTTAGAAATCCTCTTGCTTTCCTAGCTACTGGGTGTAATGATTAATTTTCCTTTTTCAGTTCAGTAAACATATAGGTAGGTGCATGGCCTCAGGCAGGGTTTAAAGAACAGTTAGACCCCAGTTAAAGAACATTAGACCTCTTAGGAATATGAGCATTCTGTACTACATCAGATAAGAAGAGGCAGTTCTTGAGAACAAGTTGTCTTGAAAGGCTTAATTTAATTTTCCCTAGATTTATTTTCTCTTGGTCCAATACTCTTGCCATTACCAAATTAAATTTTGAACTTGGACACATTCTGTGGATTTCCCACTCATTATTGCTATGTTCAGGATTATTATTTTTTTATTGTAGTATTTTATTTCAGTAGGTGCTCTGTCATTTGTTATAATTATAAAATATTTGACTTTTAGATAGTGTTAGACTATATAAGGAAGCTGCTGAATGGATATATTCATATATATATCATTGTTCATTGCCTTTAAAAAGGGATTTTTTTTTTTTTGCTTCCAACCTTCTACAGGAATTTGTTTCCAAAGTTAGTACCAAGCTCTCTTGTTCTCCTGATAAATTGGAGGGGGGGTTTTTGAGTAGAGAAGGGAGGTGAAGCAAAGTTTTCCTCTTTTGTGGAGCCCCAGACTTTTTTGGAAGTACTTAAACAGTAGTTTCACATGAGGTTGTAGCTGCTATTTTTAGCAATTGTTAGTTAATTTTAAAAGTGAAGCCAAAAAGTTAGTATTCAGTGACATGTTAAATAATTTCCCTTTCTTGACCATGTATATGGGCTATTTTTTGCAAGTGACTTGAGCCCATAGATTTCTAGGTAAGAATGAACTGTGCAATATATTGAGGTTTTTCTTACTAGATTGGGAAATGTACATTAATTTATTGATTGCTAGTATTATAGTAGGCAGTGTATGTAACAAATATCACTATTTGGTGGATTACAATATAAATAAAACAAAAATTTGAGTATCTGTTACCAACAATAGCTCTTCAAACAAAATTGTTTATCGTCAGTTAACCTGGGTTTCTTGTACTAAATCAGAACAATAAGAATGAAAATTCTTACTGTTCTGATTTATTATATATAAATGAATGAAAGCAAAATAAAGTCAAAATTTCTGAGTGCCTCATTAAATAAATCATTGAGTCATTGGGGATTAGGGTAGGGGAGAGTGTGGAGAGATTAGGGCTGGTGAGTCCTTGGAGAGTCCTCCAAGTATCTTTTCCCCCCTTTAAATATTACCATAGTGGTGGTGTCCCTTCTTCTACTGATCTTTGTCATTGATCTCAGTAGAAAACAAAAGCCCTTTAAATAAAGGAATTGATTTTTGCAACTAATTTGAAAATAGAAACCAAAGACTTCCCATTTCTTAAAGCAGCCCTGAGTGTATGCTTGAATTTCTTAGTGAAGCGATATTTGATACAGTAAGTAGTACATAGGTGGCCTTGTATTGATGTAATGTTTAGGATGCCATGTTAATAAAGCAATCAGTTACAACAGCTGTGTGGAGTGTTTAATGTTGTGATCCACAGGTAAGAATGTAAGCTGCCTCCACTGGGACTCCTGGATTCAGTCACCGCTGCCGCCTCTGAAATTTTTCTAGGTGTGAAAACCCCCAGTATTGAGTATTGCCTGTGTACAGAGCAGCAGACAGTGTTTGGGATGTGCTAGAATGACTGGAGCTGGGGTTAAGCTTCGACGGTTTCCTGACGGAGATCATTGTGTATTGCTAGGAAGATCGGAGATGCTTTCCCACCAAACCAAGTGTCTAAGGGGATGGCACGAGCAAAGGTCCAGAGATATGAAATCATGCCCTGCTCAGAGATAACTTGGATCAAGTTGTACTGGTTGGAGAGGAGAGTGCAAATCCTTCCCTTCTCTAACTCTCCCCCCCAACCCCCCATCACTTTTGCTCCTCTTTTACAACCTCAGAAACAAACTCTCTATGCTTGTTACCTCCATTGTACATCTTTCTCTATTCCATATAGCCTTCATCCCAATTTTTCAATTGAAATTACTCTCCATGGGTCCAAAAGCAATAGCTTTTTCTTAGGTGCTTATTCTGACCTATCCACAGTACTTTGTTGATCCATCCTCTTGTGGGTTTGGGGGTGTACTGCTCTGTCCTGGGCCTCCTGGTACTTTGTCTAGCTACTCCTTACTTTCTTTTATTGTATTGTCATCCTGCACGTCTTGCTCTCTGTGTGGGTGTCTGGGGCTCTCCTCTCTTTAGCTGAAGCTTTAATCTGGGGTTCATGAATTTGTTTTCTTTTAATAAATATTTTTCTAATTGCATATTAATATAATTGGTTTTCTTTGTAATCCCTCATGTTTTATTTTATGCATTTAAAAATATTCCAAGAGGCAGTTAGATAGGTGGTGGTGCAGTACATAGAGCCCAGACCTGGAGTCAGGAGGACAACCTCAGGCACTTAACTAGGCTGTTACAACACCAATTTCCTCCAAAATTAAAATTAAAAAAAAAAAAACAAAAAAAACATTCCAAGAAGAGACCCATAGTCCTCTCCAGACTTCCCCCAAAGGTCTGTGTCCAAGATACAAAAATAACTAAAAAGCCCTTGCATTCTAGCATCTCTTATGAGCTTAACAATTCCCATGGATTCAGCTATTATCTCTAGGTAGGTGACTCCCAGATCTACATATCAAGTCTTCCATCTCCTAAGCCTCAGTCCCACCCACATCACTAGCTACCTAATAAGCATCTCAGCTTGGATGCTTCCAAGGCATCTCAAACTCAACATGCCCAAAACAGAATCCATCATTTTCCTCTTAAAGCCAGACCTCCTAGCTTCCTTCTTAGGGAAAATATTTCATTTTTCTAGTCACTCACATTCATAGACTAGGAATATTTGATGCTCACTCTCATGTCCCAAGCCAGTCTTTTATTAGATCTTGTTGATTCTACCCCCACAGCATGTCTTGCTTTATATTCACTCCACAATTCTGCATAATTCAGGTCTTTTTTCTTCTCTGGCTTTTTACAATTGTCTCCAAATTGGTTTGCCCACCTCAAACTTCTCTTCTTGACATATAAAACCCTTAATAACCTGCTTGCCAGTCTTATTACAGTTTCACACACACACACTCTCTATATTCCAGTCAAATTGGCCAGCTTATTCTCCATCCATGATCTCTCACTTCAGTGTATTTAAGCAAATTGTTCTTCATGCTTGGAATGTACTCCCTCCACCCTACTGCCTCTTGGGAACTACTGCTCTTCAAAGCTTCTCTGAAATGCCACCTCCTGCAAAAAAAAATTGTGCTCATTTTCCCATTATTGGTATACTCTTCCCCCAAGTGATTTTTGTGGGGGTTTTGCATGTATTTATTATTTACTTATGTTGTATTTCTCCAATAGACTCTTAAGTTTGTGGAAAGCTCCTAGAAGACCTTCTTTCATCTTTATCTTTCTCCCCAGTATACATAGCATAGGATCTGGTCTTTATAATATGTACTTTAATAAGTGATGGCTAGATGGAGTGTAAACCTAACTGGAAGAAGGGTCTACATCAGGAAGATCTGACTTCACATCCCTTTTCCTTCCCAGATACTTATTAGTTTGTGACCCTGGGCAAGGATTAATCTATCTCCCAGGATTGTTGTAAGATAAAATGTGATAATATATTTTTTTAATATTTTTATTTATTAGTTTTTCTAGCTACATGCCACAGCTGTTTTGACCAATCTTTTTTTTTAAGGATTTTGAGTTTTACATCTTCCCCCTCCATCCCCCAACAGAAAGTAATCTAATATATGGTTTACATGTGTAATTATGCTGAACATAGAACCATATTAATCATATGGTAAAATAAGCATCAATTCCAAATAGAAGGGGGGGAAATGACATGATACATAAGACAACTTTTAAAAATTTAAATTTAATTTTAAATAAAAATTTTAAAAAAAGATTGTAAACTTTAGTCTGCATTTAAATTCCACAGTTCCTCCTGGATTTGAATGGTATTTTCCATTACAAATCTTTTAAAATTGTTGTTATTAATGTATATAATGTTTTTCTGGTTCTGCTCATTTCATTCAGATCATGTAAGACCTTCCAGGCTTTTCTGAAGTCCTGTCCCACATGATTTCTTATAGAACAACACTGTTCCATCACATAAAATGTGATAATATTTTAAAGTGCTTTGCAAAACTCTAAAAGCTATAGAAATACTAACTGTTATTAGTGGTAGAAAGAAATTGGATGAGGAATTGGAATACCTGGACTCTTGTCATGATTCTGCTGTGATTTGTACTTCAATAGGTCACTTTTGGGGGCCTCCATTTCTTTATAAAATGTTGGGTCAGATTATGAGTGAACCCCACATTTAAAAAAACCTGAGACTCACTAAGAGAGATTCTAAAGGGTTTGTAAACTTTGAATGGGGGAAAAATTTACATTATTTTTTAGTATAATTTATCTTTGTAAGCCTATTTTTTCTTATTCATTTAAAAACATCATTCTGAGGAGTCCAGGTTCACTAGGTTCCTCCTGAAGGCTAACCTTGACTACATGGTCTCTTAAGGAATTTTTATTTTTAAAAACACTATTGGGGGCGGGTAGGTGGCGCAGTGGATAAAGCACCGGCCCAGGAGTCAGGAGTACCTGTGTTCAAATCTGGCCTCAGACACTTAATAATTACCTAGCTGTGTGGCCTTGGGCAAGCCACTTAACCCCATTTGCCTTGCAAAAACGTAAAAAATAAAAACAACCTACTATTGGTCACTTTCGTGCCATTCTCCATGAATGACTGGCATCACTGCATTTAGCTACCTTGCCACAAAAGCAGTTTCCAGAATCTGAAGCAATGCATTCAAAACTTAACATACTTCTCTTCTATCCGATCCTGATATATATGTAGGAATATCACTCAGCCCAGCTTTTCTTTAAAATGAACTTAATCATTGACAAAAACATTTCACTATAAAAGACCAAAAATGGAATTATATGTGAAACAGAAAATTTCTGCTAACATTGTTTTCTTTTAGTATACAGTAGACAGTAATCAAACTGCCCAATTTCTGCCCCTTCTAAACATAATACTTCTGTTTTTTAATGGTTTTTGTGATGTTTGCTTTTTTTTTTGCATCTTTATCACTACCTCCTAATGAAATAAATGTAGTCAAGCAAGATAATGGACACATTTGATCATATCAGAAAATGTGCATCTCTATGAACACCATGATAAAAAATAAAAAGCTTGGATGTTATTTTTTTCAAAAAAATCAAAAATTAAAACCACTCACATCTGTTAACACCAGAGGACAAAGTGAAGACACAAAGAACTACTGATCAGCTCCTGAAAGAAATCCTTAAAGGAAAGAATTCTAGAGTCAAAATTCATAATTCCTACATTTGAGAAAAAAATAATCAAGAGTTCAAGGAACCACACAAGTTCACAAAAGAATGAAAGGTCTTGGGATCCAATATTCTAAAAGGCAAAAGGTAAGTAGCTTATAATCACGAATAACAGTCCTAGAAATTTGAGTATCAATCTACTAGGAAAACAAATGGATTTTTTTAATGGAATAGAGGACTTTTAAGCATTTATAATGAAAAGAACAGCTGAGTAGAGATATTGAATTCAGACACAACTAGGGCAGCTAGGTGGTACCAGCCCTGGATTCAGGAGTTCAAATTTGACCTCAATTAATACTTTGCTATGTGACCTTGGGCAAGCCACTTAATCCCAATGCAAACACAACCAATAGAGAAACAGAGAAGTAAATTTACTTGCGTTTTTGGAAGAGGGCTGAATGATAAAGCAATACTAACAACATCCATTTAGAGCTTTAATGTTTTCAAAAGGTAACAAGCTTGGAATCCACTCCTTCACTATAGGGTTGGAGTTGGATTGATTGTGTTCTGAGTATTTGGAGAGAAGAGAGAAAAGGGAAGATAGAAGAAATAATGATGGGGGGAAAAGGAGGAAAAATGGAATGGAACTTGCTTTTTCCATTAATTGGGGCTTGTGAGAAGAATTTAAAAAAAAAGTAGAGAGATAGGGTGAGTGGGCATCACATAAACTTCATTCAACTATAGCAGACATAGTGCAGTTTGTAGAAATACCCCAAACTCAAAGGGAAGGAAACAAACAGGAATAGAGAACAAGGGATTATTAAAGGGGACTGGAGAGAAAAAATAGAAGCAAAACAAATTTTTTTTGGAAGATTTTATTTTGAGTTTTATAATTTTTCCCCCTAATCTTGCTTCTCTCCTCCCACACACCCCCCCCAACAGAAGGCAGTCTGTTAGTCTTTACATTGCAAAACGAATTTCTTGATCCTGAAGTGGGGGGAAGAAGAAAGACTTAAAAAAGGAAAAAGCAAAAAACTAGAATCAAAGGGGCTTTCCATCATCCATTGGGATGGGCTGAATAAAGTGTTATAGATGAATATTATAGAATAGTATTACATCCTAATTATGAAAGGCATTTTCAAACAGTTTAGAAAAACTCAAAATCAATGTGATGATGGACTGTTTCTCCAAGGGCTTTATGGATGAATCATGCTACCCACATCCTGAGAGATAGGACCTTGAGGTACAGAAAAAGAGCTACATTTCTGGACATAACTACATTGTAAATTAGTTGTTAGCTTGTTATATTTTTTCCTTTCATTTTCATTTAAGGGAAGGTGGGGTAAACAATAATGATTAAAAAGATCAACTATTGAAAATTTTTCCCTGCCCCCTACTCCCCCAATATACAGACAAGAACCAAAGGAAGCACAGGGTCAAGCAAAACAATTTTGATAGTAAATTATGAAATGTTTTTTAAAAACATGCCATGATGCATAGATTTCATATATAAACCTCTTTGTGTAGCCTGCTGTGTATATGGAAGGAATTGTTTAATTTCCAATTAGAAAAAGATGTCTGTGGTTCTCATTGCATTTCCCCAAATGGTAGGATACATGCTTTGATATTAGACTTCTGAGGAAGCATGCCTGATCAATATTGATGAAGAGTTCTATAATTTTTTTAAAATTCCTTTCTTATTTTGGCCATTGGTAAATTATTTTCATGAGTCTATTAACTTCACATCATTCAAACAAATCTTAGTTTTCTTTGATTCAATCATTCATTCACAAATTCTTAAAACAAAAATATTCACATGCCACAATTTATTTAGCAGTTGTCCAATCAATGGTCACCCATTTTGTTTCCAGTTTTTTCTGTTACAAAAAGCGCTGTTATGAATATTGTTGCACTTAAATCTCTCACCTGTTCTTGAATCAAATAATCTAAAATATAAAACACTTTGAAAAACCTTAAAAAGCTGTGTAAATGCTAGTTTTAATTAGCAATCTTTTTTTTACTTCATTGAGGTATGTAATCTGTGATACCAGTACTAGATATGGGCAGCTAGTTGGCACAGTGAATAGAGCACTGGCCTTGGGAGTCAGGAGGATGGGAGTTTGAGCCCCACCTCAGCCACTTGGCATTTATAAACTGTGTGACCATGGGCAAGTCATTTAATCCTGATTGTCTCACATTCAGGGCCATCTCCAGCCATCCTGTTTCATATCTGACTCTGGAGGAGAAAGTGAGGCTGGTGACTTGGCACAGTACCTCCTCACTCAAATTCAGTTCATGTGCTTGACATTATCACCTCCCTGATGTCCTGATTTTTTTTTTTAGTTTTTGCAAGGCAAATGGGGTTAAGTGGCTTGCCCAAGGTCACACAGCTAGGTAATTATTAAGTATCTGAGGCTGGATTTGAACTCAGGTACTCCTGACTCCAGGGCCGGTGCTCCATCCACTGTACCACCTAGTCCACCTGACCTGATCTTCTTGAAGAAAGAAGGACATCAAAGTAACCTCAGACAATATAAAATATCTGGGAGTCTATCTGCCAAGGGAGACCCAAAACCTTTTTTGAAAACAATTACAAAACACTTCTCACACAAATAAAATCAGATTTAAATAACTGGGCAAACACATCAACTGCTAATGGATAGGTTGAACTAATAAAAATGACAATTCTACCAAAATTAAACTACCTGTTTAGTGCCCTGCCAATCAAAATCCCCCAAAATTAATGAGTTAGGAAAAATGGTAAGTAAATTCATATGGAGAAATAAAAAGTCAAGAATTTCTAGGGATTAAATGAAAAAAGTACAAAAGAAGGTGGCTTGGCCTTAACATATCTAAAATTACATTATAAAGCATCAGTCATTAAAACTATCTGGTATTGGCTAAGAAATAGAGCATTGGGGGTGGCTAGGTGGCAGCTAGGTGTCACAGTGGATAAAGCACTGACCTGAACCCCATTTGCCTTGCAAAAACCTAAAAAAAAATAGAGCAGTGAATCAGTGGAATAGACTGGGTGCAGTGGCAGGAAATGATTATAGTAATCTGCTGTTTGATAAACCCAAAGAGTCCAACTTTGGGGATAAAAATTCTTGCTTCTATAAAAACTTTTGAGAAAATTCAAAGTTAATATGGCAGAAACTTGGATTAGACCAACAGCTCACACACTATACCAAGATAAGATCAAAACAGATACATGATTTAGACATAAAAAACTATTATAAGCAAACTGGGAGATCAAGGAATAATTTACCTGTCAGATCTATGGAAAGGGAAGCAGTTGTGATCAAGGAAGAGATGGAGAACATTAAAAACAAACCAGATAATTTTGACTTCATTAAAAAGCTTTTGCACAGACAAAACCACTGTAACCAAGATCAAAAGAAATGTAGTAAATTGGGAAACAATTTTTTACAACTAGTATATCTGATAAAGGCCTCATTTCTAAAATATACAAAGAACTGAGTCAAATTTTCAAAAAAAAAAGCCATTCCCCAATTGACAAAAAGGCAATTTACCGATGAGGAAATCAAAGTAATCTATAGTCATATGGAAAATTGCTCTAAATCATTACTTATTAGAGAAATGCAAATTAAAGCTTCCCTGAGGTATCACCTCACACCTCTCAGATTGATCATTTTCTTTTCTGGTCATATTGGTCAATGTTGGAAGGCATGTGGGGAAATCTGGGCACTAATACATTGTTGATGGAGTTATGAACTCATCCAACCCTTCTGGAGGGCAGTCTGGAACTATGCCCAAAGGGCAACAAAAATGAGCATACCCTTTCATCCAGCAATACCACTACTGGGTCTATACTCTGAAGAGATGATGAAAAGGGCTAAAAACTTGTACAAAAATATTGTACAAAAAGGTAAAAACTCACAAAAATATTCATAGTAGCCTTGTTTGTGGTGGCAAAGAATTGGAAATCAAGTAAATGCCCTTCAGTTGGGGAATGGCTTAGCAAACTGTGGTATATGTATGTCATGGAACACTATTGTTCTATTAGAAACCAGGAGGGATGGGATTTCAGGGAAGCCTGGAAAGATTTGCATGAACTGATGCTGAGTGAGATGAGCAGAACCAGAAAAACACTGTACACCCTAACAGCAATATGGGAGTGAGGATCAACCTTGATAGACTTGCTCATTCCATCAGTGCAACAATCAGGGACAATTTGCGATGGAGAATGCCATCTGTTTCCAGAGAAAGAATTGTGGAGTTTAAACAAAGACCAAAGACTATTAGCTTTAATTTTGGGGGGGGGGAACCATTATTTTATGTGATTTTGCTATCTTATACTTTATTTTTCTTCCTTAAGGATATGATTTCTCACCACATTCAACTTAGATCAATGTATACCATAGAAGCAATGTAAAGACCAACTAAACTTCGGGGGGGGAGCAAGATTAGGGGAAAAATTGTAAAATTCAAAATAAATAAAATCTTTTTTTTAAAAAAAAAGGACAAATATCATCATCAGTATTAGGCAAATATCCCACAGGGCAATCCCTTCTTTCAGCCCTCCTAGACTACCCCAAGCACTCAGTGCAAGAGTTGATAATGGGGCAGCTCTGCTGTCTTTCATGAGTATTGGGGTGAGATTAACTCACCCACTTTTTACATCTCATATACATCTCTTACCTTATTAAGTCTTCTATATCTCCAGACTGACCAAGTCTTCCATTTTTTTCTTTCCAAATTTCCTTAGTCTAAGCCTGTAACTACACTTCAAAGGGTACCTAGAAACTTAGAATCCTATTATCTTCTGATATAGAATATTAAAGTTTCAAAGTATAAAAAAGGAAAACTAAATTTTACTGTTCCCCTAATTCCTTCTGCCCTCCAAAAAATTTGACATAAAAAAATCTCTCCCATTATATGCAAACTAGAAGTGAGAATTATAATATGTGCTACCCAGCAAAAAAAGTGAAACCACTAAGAAACATGTATATATTTGATTATTGGAATGATTTTAAATAAAATGTTTGGTAGAATATGTGCAAACATTCACTAAATAAAACATTTGCTGGATACCTCTTAAGTACTTATCCTCTGCTGTTATTTGTCCTTTGTTCTAAAAGAGGACTTCTACATTAGGAAGATGTCATGACTTGCAAGTGAATTGGATTTAAGTGAAGGAGGGCTGTGCATAGTCACCAACCTCATTCTGTCCTCAAAACCATCTGGACCCAGTGACAAGATATAAAACTAGATGACTGGAGATGGCCCTAAATGCATTGGGGGGTCTTGACCTTTCTGAGCTAAGGTCTTTCCTAGGTCTCAGTTTGTCTGAGACAATAAAAATGACCAAGTTTAAAAAGTGGTAAAAATCAATCTGGGAGTAGGAGACCCTCAGGGTTTCTGGCCAAAACAAAAATACTATTTACACACACTCTGAGCCATCACAATACAAACAATGACCAAGTGAGACTTTGGCTAGGACCCTAGTTACTGAGATGGAAAATGGGCATTTAGAAGTATAAGACAAAGTCTTGTGTAGGGTTCAATAATACTTTGTTTTCTACGGGGAGAGAAAGGAAGGAATTAAATTACAATAAAGAGTAAGTCATAAGTATTCACTTGGGTTAAAATGTCAACAATCCATCGTTAAAAATGGGCAGGAGGGGGTGGCTAGGTGGCACAGTGGATAGAGCACCGGCCCTGGAGTCAGGAGGACCTGAGTTCAAATGTGGTCTCAGACACTTAATAATTACCTAGCTGTGTGGCCTTGGACAAGCCATTTAACCCCACCGCCTAGCCAAAAAAAAAAAAAAAAAATAGGCAGCAAATAAGTTTTCAAGATTAACAAAGAAATGTAATTTTAACAGTTAAACTGAAGTTAGATGGAGTCACAAAATTCCAAGCATAATTTATTAGTAAAGCACAATTTTATTAATATAGAGAATCTCAGCTTCCCTAGCAAAGCTAAGGCCCCAAAAGAGGGAGCCACCTACTGACCATGTACCTTACATCCATGGTCCAAGCTATCATGATGAGGTGGATGAACTTTTTAGTAAATTTCCTTGTCCCTCCCTGGCAAGAACTGGTATATCCCTCCCCCAGGCACAAAGCAATGGATTCCTGCCTGAAAGGATTAAGTCAGTGAGTTACTATCCCCCATCTACAAGTTCATAATTACCTCATCTTTGCTCTTCGAGCTCCACCATCATGTACATATCTCTCATCACTTCATCACTGCTCTCTCAGTTACTGCCTCCATCCATCTTTGTATACCTAATTACCTCATCTTCTTGCCCCTTTATTTTTTTAAATTTCTATCTTTACTACTGAACAAGCACTTCAAATACATATAAAACAGATGGCATTTAAAAAACAGTAGTAAGTCTCTAACTTTATAATACTAACTTTATAATAAATACTACTGTTAAGTAGCCTGGTTAACAACTGTTCAAGGCTTATCTTAAATATAAACAAGTTTTCTATGATGAAGGTAGAGAGGAAAACTTGCCATATTTTGTTTCATGTTTTTCTTACAAATGTTCTTTTGGCCCTAGTCAAAGCCAAGCAGACCTAGACTTAATTAAGTTACACATTTCTACAAGAAAAGGAGGCAAATGCTTCCTGAATTATTTTAAAGCCGATTCCCATACTATATCCCAAAATATGCCCCATCTTAAACCAAAATTAAGTCTTGAGTCTCCAATTTTTTTAGTCATTAATGTTTAAGATTTGAGAAATATCAATAATTTTTCACCCAAGTAAGTTTCAATGACCAGTTCTTTTGTATTAACTCTGCTCCCCTCATTAATTTTGGATACCAATCAGCATACCTTGAATCACCTGGGAAACTAAAGCTTCTTCGAAAAAAAATATCCAAACTTAAATATCATGATTATGTCTGATATGTGCTGCTTTTTAGAACTGTATACCTCTAGATGATTTTTTAAAACATAACCTCAATGTGGAGTATCTAACCCTATAAAACATCATCAGCACGAAGACAGCATCTTTCCTCTTAAGGTTTGGGTTTTGCCCAGTATTCCCGGTATATGGAGTACTATTTCTCCCTTAGTGTCTGCTAACCACAATAATATGTAATAAACCATTTCTGTCCTTAAATTCTTCTGGGTCAGTCAATATTTTAAATGAATTCTTTAATATTCACTCAAATCTCTAAAATCTTTAGCCAGCCACGTTTTTTAGCAACATTTTTGGCACCCAATATGGGGCAGGCATCAGCTGACTTCAGAAGACCTGTTTGTTGAGTAAGTCATGTTTTGTTTTGTTTGTAAGCTATCCTTTGCCCAGATTTAAGTTCTGGCTGTTCACAGTCTTCTGGACTTTTGGTAGATTTACCTAGTAGTAGCTTTTGGGATTTTTTTTCTCTCTTCTTCCCACCCCCATCCCCATGCTGCTGTTGCTGCTCTTTGAGAGGAAAATCTTCCTGGGTTTGGGAAACATACCAACAGTTATTGCTCCTACTACAAAGCCTTGGACCCCCACACGCATATGAATCAGGTAGACAGACATTTTAGTATTCCCTCTGCTCTTCAGTCTGTATAATCCATGTGCAATAATAGTTGCAAAGCCTGCTATTCCGATTGGAACAAATGGTGCCTCTTTGGCTTTTCGGGCAAGTTTTGATCCTGAAGTCTCATCATAAGAGGAAAGGGAAACATCATTGTCTGTTGACACAGTAGCTGGTTGGAAAAGCTTTCAGAGCAGGACGGAGAGAAAGCACCCCACCGGGCAGTCTTCTTGCCCCTTTAAAAGCTTACCTTTCCTCAGTTGAGTTGGTCATCTTCAAATGGGAGGTCAGTCCACTCTTGGGGAGCATTATCCCCCAAATAAACTCTCATACCCCTATAACTTTATTTACTGTTTATCTCCTCATAGCAGCTACTATTGCTGCTGCTGTTGCTGCTGGTACTCTTTCTCCCTTAGTGTCTGCTAACCACAATAATATGTAATAAACCATTTCTGTCCTTAAATTCTTCTGGGTCAGTCAATATTTTAAATGAATTCTTTAATATTCACTCAAATCTCTAAAATCTTTAGCCAGCCACGTTTTTTAGCAACATTTTTGGCACCCAATATGGGGCAGGCATCAGCTGACTTCAGAAGACCTGTTTGTTGAGTAAGTCATGTTTTGTTTTGTTTGTAAGCTATCCTTTGCCCAGATTTAAGTTCTGGCTGTTCACAGTCTTCTGGACTTTTGGTAGATCTACCTAGTAGTAGCTTTTGGGATTTTTTTTCTCTCTTCTTCCCACCCCCATCCCCATCCTGCCTCATTCCAGGATAACTTGAGGAAACTTTTTTTTTCTCAGATATTTCAGAAATATTACTCTCTCAGGGCTTCAGAGCTGATCTCTCTTGAGGGCATGTGAAAAAGTCAACCTTCTCTCCCTCTCTAGAATGCTGGAGATTAGTCTTTTGAACCACCACTTCCATCTAAGCAAAAAATATTATCTTTTTGTTCCTAAGGCTTACAATTGCTTTGACTGCAAACCAATCTAAAATTTGATATTTAGAACCTTAAAAAGGGAGACAGCTTAAATGTTTTTTGTCCAGTCATCTATGTTACAAGATCTAAAGCCTAGACTGGAACTCTGTTGTGTCTTTGTTGTATCTGCATCTTGATTAGCTGGTTAAGTTGCTTAATCTTGTTTTGATTAGTCGTTTCAGCTGATCATTGTAGCTATTGTCATGATTTCCAGGTTTGGCTACCTCTCTGTGTTTTGATCTGTGTTATGCACTCTTCCTTTATCCAACTCTGGTCTGAAGTATTGGGGAGACCTATAAAATTCCAAGGTCCTGAGGGGGTTTGAGTTGTGAATTAGCCAGGACTCACAGCTCATCTCCTCCTCCTCCCATTCCATTGGATTGATAATGATTTCACCTACCCTACTCTACTATTCTGCTCTGCCTCTGTCTTACATACATCTGACTCTGCCCCATTCCCCCATATAGGGATATGATCATTTTGAATTTAATTTGGAAAAATAGTGCATTAATTAGACAGTCAGGCATTTTGTAATTTTGCTATGGGTTTCTCAAAATAGCCAGAAATGTCACTTATGTGTTTCTACACCAACAAAGGCTACTGAATGTATCCTGGAAGTTTTTGAAGTTATCGGGAATGATGGAATGAGAGATTTGTTGCTCTTTGAGAGGAAAATCTTCCTGGGTTTGGGAAAATATAGGGATAGTAAAAATAAAGTGGCAATATTCCCTTTAAAAATAAAGTGTGAAATTCTTCCATCATTTGAAATTTAAAAATTTTAAGACTCTGTAAGACTTTGCATTTCTGAATATTTAGTGGTTTACAAATCTTTGGGAAAAAATGTAAATGAGGAAAAGTTAGAGAAATGGGGTCAACTTGTTGTCTGACAAGTCTAAGTAAAGATAAAGGATCTTTGTGCTTTAAGGAAATCAAAATGGAGGTTGCCATGTGTTCAAAATTTCTTTGCTCTTGTGCAAAAATAATGCCGAATAACTGGGAAAATAGATTCAGTTGTAGTTAAATTTATTTTGATCTAATTTTAAGTGAAATTGATTAAAGTTACTATTTTTATTATATTAAGAAACTTTTAGTTAAAAAGTTTTATAGTAAAGGTCACTTATTGTATACTATAATACTTGTTTGGTATATGGTAAATGCTGTATGAATTTTATCATTTATGAACATCTAAGTTACTTAAAGTTATTGAATATTAAAACCAAAATTTTGTAATTGGTTAATAATCTGGTCTTTAGATCAGAACAAGATTAAATTTGAACAGAAAGAAGAAATATATGTGTGTGTGTGTGTGTGTGTGTGTGTGTGTGTGTGTGTGTGTGTGTTTGAAATCTCTTATGTATGTTTGAACTGGTAAAATTGTTTATTGCAGCTCCTTGGGAGGAAAAATAACTATCTAGCCTTAAAGTCAATTTGAAATTTGGGATAAAAGCCTTTGGGACAATAATTGATTTTATTTTGAGGTTTGGATTCAGGTGTTCTGTTAGATCATTAAGTCAGTTAATCCACCACTGAGAGAAATGCTATAAATCACTCAGAGGGAATGTGTTCATGAACTATTACAGGTGAAGGTCAATATTTCTTTCTTTTTTTTTTTTTGCAAGGCAAATGGGGATAAGTGGCTTGCCCAAGGCCACACAGCTAGGTAATTATTAAGTGTCTGAGACTGGATTTGAACCCAGGTACTCCTGACTCCAGGGCCGGTGCTTTATCCACTATGCCACCTTGCTGCCCCACAGGTCAATATTTCTTATGGAAGTGTAAATTATTTTGTCTGGGATAAGCCAAAAGGATGGTTTTTGGCCTATAGCCCAAGGCTGGTTCCTGCTGATTCAGTTTTCCTATTATGCTCCTCTAAAAAAGTATTATTTTCCCATCTGCTTATTCCTAAGTCTGGCTATGAGATGGAATTGTTACTGTATGGCTGATTGTCAACTGTGACAGCTGAAATAAAAAGAAAAACTAAGAATGTTTTACCTGTGGTATAGGTGATAAGACATAAAAGATGATTTTGATATTGTCATAATCATGTCACAACTTTTTCTCTTTATGGTAAATACAATTAGAGCAGGTACTCAATAAGAAATAAGGGTACAAACACATCAGTCCTTGCTAGTGGTTCCCCTTCCTACTATATGCTAGATATACTCATTCAATTACCAACTGGCTCCAGTCTTTGTTAGAATCATGGAATATGTTTTTTTTTATTCTCTAGATTTCCCTGCATTGCTATTTTTCTCAGGTCCCTCCCCTAGGTGAGACTTTTGGCATTTCTCTTCAATGACTCCTACACATATTCCATTCCCAATCATTTTTTTCTTTTACTCACTTTTGTTTCCTTTTTGGTTAATCTTCTTGTAAGATTTTTTCCCTCCAGATTAGATGCAGAGCATTTCCAACTAGTGCTCTAGCCAGATATTAACCTCTACACAACTCTGCAACCAGCATACCTTGTATGCTGCCTCAGCTGATTTCCAAATGTACTTCAACTCCCCCTCAAATGGGACCTGCTAGGCAGAGACAGTTCTACACTCCCTTTTCAGCTGGAAGTAACTTTAGAAAAAGAGAATTTCTTTACAACTCCTAAATAAATTTAGTTATAAATTTTTGAGTGGGGAATGTAGTAGAGGTAATATATTGGACAGAGAACTATATTCTATAGTTAATATTTCCCCTCTTCACTGACCATGTACCTTACATTAACACTGACCCCCATCCCATTGTCCAGGCTATCAAGATGATGTCAATGAACTTTTTAGAAAAATACCTTGCCCCTCTCTGGTAAGGGCTGTAAATCCTTGTCTCCAGGCACAAAACAATAGATTTCTGCCTGAAAGGGATAAATCTTTGAGCTACTGCCTCTTATCTACAAATCCCCCATTACCTCAAGGTTCTTTGAGTTACTACTCCCATCAACATATATCTAATTACCTCATCTTCTTGCCCCTTTAAAAACTCACCTCTCTTCAGTTGAGTTGCTCATCTTCCTTTGAAAGGTCAGCTCAATTTTGTGGAGTTTGATCCCTCAAGCACACTCATACCTCTATACCTCTCCCCATTCCTTATTTCTTCATGGTGCCTGCTATTGCTGCTACTGCTAATCTCTCTCTCCCTCTCTCTCTCTCTCTCTCACCTTCTCCTAACCACAATAATAGTATTTAACATTTTTGTCCTTAAATTCTTGTGTCAGTCAATCTTTTAACTGAATTCTTTCACATTTCCTCGAACTGATGGCCACAGTTTCCCCAACATTTCCTTTCTTCCTTCATTCCTTTCCTCCCTCCCTCCTTTTTTATTTATTCTTTCCTCTCCTTTATGCCTTCCTCTCCCTAACCACATAAGATATCATATCTTTATCTGCTGATGCTCTTCTCAAAGGAATGTAAATTTTTATTGCTGAAACCTCACAAGAAATCTTGGGGTTTGTCAGACTAGATTAACTTTAGTTTGCCTCAGTTTCCTCATCTGTAAAATAAGCTGGAGAAGTATCTTTGCCAAGAAAACCTCAAATAGGGTGGAATACAACTAATAAACAAATCAACAATGACAAATGATCAATTTTTTAAAAATCACAGAATCAATCTGATTATTTCATAGGTTAAAGACATGGCTTTAACATAAACCCATATAAAATGTGTTGGCTAGGCTAGTTATTGGTTATCAGTCAATCAATAAACATTAATCACCCCATAATAGGCCAAACATTATGCTTGCTGTTGAGGATACAAAGAGATGGAAGACAATCTCTGCCTTCAAAGAGTTCACAGTCTAATGTGGAAGAGTTACAAAGGAGTCTTCTATTTGTAGGGGAGGGAAAAATCCTTGAGAAGTCATAGTACAAAAAAAAATTTTTTAATTATATAAGTCCCCAATTTAGGAAACAGTAAGTTAAAAAGAAAGGACAAAGGGCAGCTAGGTGGCGCAGTGGATAGAGCACCAGCCCTGTAGTCAGGAGTACCTGAGTTCAAATCCGGCCTCAGACATTTAATAATTACCTAGTTGTGTGATCTTGGGCAAGCAACTTAACCCCATTGCCTTGCAAAAAACAAAAACAAAAAACCTAAAAAAAAAAAGGACAAGAACCAGGTTAGTATTTAATGCTATATATCTTTCTGAGGAGGAAACATATGTTCTCTGATTCCTTGGAGGACATTTATCTTCCTTTGCAAGTGTTCCTGTTCATTTTCAAGCTTTGATATCATAGTGACTGTGAAGACAAATAAAATTATTTCAGATTATTCTGTTTTTACATCATGAAATGTTGTACTCTTGCTCCCAAGTCACTTCCAGATATATCTTAAATTATTTTAAGGATTTTATATTAATTCAAAATATCAAAATTCTATTTTGTTTTATCTCAAGATTACTCTGTGAAACATGGCACTATGATTTGGAAACGGAAGTTAATTATTCAGACCTCAAAATAAATTGGGTATTTTAGGTCTCACAAAAAAAAGAATACTTTACCTTGCAAATATATGCATTTTTTTATTACCTGGGGCACAATTCTAGATTTGGTTTTAACCCCACCTTAAAACTAAGTAGAAAATCCTTGTGAAGACTCCATCTATAACAATCACTTTAAATTATTTCATGACAGAACATAAAAAACAAACTCCACTCTAAGGAAATGAAGTCCACTACCACCTGTGATGTAATTTAATAAGAACATTTGCACTAATGATCTCTCACTCATGAAAATGTTTTAGAGGTCTTTGGTGGTCAATTGGATAATAATTTTGGTTTTATCTTTCTTCAGAGTGATCTCTGTTTACAATCTATGAGAGTCATCCCAAATAAGGTAGCAAATTTTCACCAGAAGGGGAATATGAGGTTCCCTCTCCAAACACCAATATGAAATTGCCTTTTGCAAAGTATTATTTTTTCATTCATAGGTTTAGAAAATCTTACAAAAAAAGGCATTTTTTTTGTTGTTGTTAAAAAAAAAGATTAAAGGTCTAGATCTGGTTTTTCATCGGTATAGGTAAGTTCCAAAAAGGAACTCTCATTAGCAAAAATGTTCTGCAACTTACAGGGAGAGGTGCCCTGGGTACAGTATATTACCAAAGGAAGAATTTGGACCCAGATTTCCTTGACTGGGAACCAGTTCTCTATTCTCCCATTCTTTCAATGTCATAAAAATTTTATCTAAACTCTGCTACAATGGTTATTTTATATTTCAAAGGTACATACCTGAAGATATTTTCCTCAGTGATTTTTTAAATATGTCACAGTCAAAGAGTAAGGTTGCAATTTCTTGTAATTCTAGGAGGGGAAAATGGAGAAAGATTCATTTAAGTCAGCTGTTTACAAGGGAACCAAACATTAATTAGTCAATCAAAAGTCCTTTCATGAAGCACTTAACTGTAGAGAATTGCAAAATGATCATTGCCATTCCTCAATGAACTCACATTCAAACAGGGAAGACAACTCATTCAAGTATTTGCAAAGAATATAAAGTTATATACAACTTGGAAGATAGGTTGTGTTAGGACAAATATATAAAGTAGAACAAAACTAAATACAAATATAAAAACATTACTTATCAGTGATTTAGACAAATAAAAAAATGAACAATTAATTTAGTTTGCATATTCTCGATCTCAGGAATAAGTGAACATTTTAATTTTAATGAAGTTTAGAATATGTGTGTGTGTGTGTGTGTGTGTGTGTGTGTGTGTGTGTATTTATATAATCTGCATCATCTGTGGTTAAAAAGAGTTCACAGCTTTGAAAAGAATGTTCCAAATCTTTAGTAAAGAGTTATCAAATTAAGTTTCAATGCAAATGTGAAAAAGTAAAATAACTTTTTCTAACAATTTTTTTTGACATCAGGGAGAGATTTGCAGCTTTTCTTAAATTTCAGCTCAATGTTTCATGATTGAACGTAGCTCTGAATTTACATATTTACATATTTGCTAAATAAATTTTTGGTAGTTTTTATATTGCTTATATTTCTAGATATGTCATAAAAGGATATGAATGAAAAGTAGTAGAAATAAACAAAACAGAGAGCAAAGTATTCTGTCTCATTTGCTGATCTTTAGGAAGGTTCTTCACATTTTAAGACATGATAATTATGGTACCTTTTTCTGAGGTGGTATTGTCCTTAAGCTTGAAATGAATCTGATCAAGATCTTCTAATAGAGCTTCAAATAAATTTTCAATGAGCCCAGCATTTTTCATCTTCTTCAGCAGGTCAACTTTTGTTGGGAGAACACCTTTTTAGCATAGAATTTGTTTTAATGAGCTTGCATATGTAATGTCTTATAGTGCATTTATCTTGACTCACTTACTGCCTAACTAATGATGGCTAAACTCAAGTAACTGACATCTTTATTAGTTTTCTAGACATCTTCTAATTGCAATTTTTAATGAACCCTTTTCTTAGATGAAACTATGAGACAGTGATGAAAAAAACTTAAATTTGGGGCAAATGTATAAGCCTTTCAAGTAAGACTATTTTGGATATAATTTTTCATCTCTTTGGGATGACCCTAGAGTAGTATTCTTAGCCTGGTGTCTATAAAATACATCTTTATTTTCCCTAACCATAAACTGAAATTTATCATTTTTTTCAGTTTGTAGACAGAGATCACTCTGAAGAAAGATAAAACCAAACTCTGTGCCTGCTTCATATCATAGTGATAATATATAGTAATGATATACGCCTTGAGAAAGAGTTCCATAGACTCTACCAGATTGCTGAAGGAATTCATGACATAAAAAAATTAAGAAATCATACCCTCTAGAGTTTAATTTTCCTTTGACATGGCATCTCTATACTATAAGAATAGAAAGAAGAATGTCACTTAATGTTTGACCTCCTATGTTCTGAGCCCAGGCTACCCATTTATATCAGGCCCATTAAGAATATGAATATATAGCAAGCCCACAAATTTGATAAAGAATTTAGATTAATCCATGTTTGGTAAAATAACAACTGTCACAATAAAGGGGAGTTTTAAAATTTGTGTTATCACTGTTTTGAAAGAGAAGAAACACTCATCTACAGAAGTCAAGTGATTAGTGAGACAGGGCTGCCTTCAGTGTATCTGGAAGGTATCACATACAGAATAGAAAAGATGTTCATTCTGAGAAGAACATTATGCATTGTATGGCCCCAAATTGATCTGGAAGGCAAATTTATTATACTGGGGAAATTAAATCTTAAAAAATATAAAACAAGCAAATTTTAACAGTTATAAAACAGGCTATTTAACATGCCATATGATAAAAAAGATTAGTAGGAGGATGGAGAGCTGACCTCAAAACCAGGAAGACCTAGTCCTATTATATATCCTGGCTATGTGACCTTAGGCAAGTCACCTGAACTTTCCTTTCCTCACCCAAGAGTTTCCTGTATCAATGAAATCATGGGTTCATGACTTATCCCTACATGTTAAATTTATGCTATTATGAATAGTTCTGTAATTGGTATCTTATCTAAAGATCTTGAATAAGAAATCAAAGAAGACAAACTTACGGTTGCTTTTTCCAGGGGAATGTTTTTGGCAGAACACTCTAAAATATGTAATTTAAAATAATTAGTATTTATTTTTTATTTCCTTTGATTTAAAAATCCTGAAAAACAAATTTTAAAAATTCTCTCAGAAATTTGGAACTGTTGCCCAAAGGGCAACAAAAATGAGCATACCCTTTGATCCAGCAATACCACTACTGGGTCTACACCCTGAAGAGATGATGAAAAAGGGTAAAAACATCACTTGTACACAAAAATATTCATAGCAGCCCTGTTTGTGGTGGCAAAGAATTGGAAATTAAGTAAATGTCCTTCAATTGGGGAATGGCTTAGCAAACTGTGGTATATGTATGTCACGGAGCACTATTGTTCTATTAGAAACCAGGAGGGATGGGATTTCAGGGAAGCCTGGAGGGATTTGTATGAACTGATGCTGAGTAAGATGAGCAGAACCAGAAAAACACTGTATACCCTAACAGCAACATGGGGGTGATGTTCAACCTTGATGGACTTGCTCGTTCCATCAGTGCAATAATCAGGGACAATTTTGGGCTGTCTGCAATGGAGAATACCAGCTGTATCCAGATAAAGAGCTGTGGAGTTTGAACAAAGTTCAAGGACTATTCCCTTTAATTTAGAAAAAAAAACTGTTATCTTATTGTCTGATCTTGTTATCTCTTATACTTTTTGTTTCTTCCTTAAGGATATGATTTCTCTCTCATCACACTCAGTTTGGATCAATGTACAACATGGAAACAAAGTAAAGACTGACAGATTGCTTTCAGTGGTGGGGTGGGGGGGAGGGAAGTAAGATTGGGGGGAAAATTGTAAAACTCAAAATCTTTAATAAAAGGAAAAAAGTAATAATCGAAAAAAATTCTCTCAGAGTGATGAAGGAAGCTATTTTAAATATATTTTTTAAAAGACTTCTATCTATTAAGTGCCCTTATAACTAGTTTTTTTGTGGGGGTTTCCCCTATTCATTTTGTCACAAGACAGCTTGAACATTCCTATTTTCACTCATTCTTTTTCTTCCTTTCCAAGACTTCCTTCCTTAAGACTCTACTCTCTGGTCCTCAAAAAAAGTAAGGACTCTAGAGACAGAGAACACTTGCATTTAAATTTTAATACCAGTTACATTACCACCTGTTTGAATTTGGACAAATTGTTTAAGTTCCTTAAGCTTCAGTTTTCCTCATAAGTAAGATGAGGTTGGATTAGATGAATTATGGTTCCTTACAGATCTCTTATGTATGACCCTATTGTGATAAGAGAATTTTTCTATATTGACTTCGTATCATTTTCTTAAACCATCTTGTCACATAACCAGCTAGACCGTGAAGAATTTAGCTGACATCAAATTTAAGCTCTGGTGATTAGGTAATTAGTGTTAAGAGAATTTCTGGTTCAGTTTTATTATCTCTCTATCTACATGGAGGATAGATGAGAGAAGAGAGAGATTGGAGTCAAGGAGACCAAGAGTCTATCTCAATAGTCCAGTTGAGTGGATAGGACTTGAAGTAGAGTGGTGGCTATACATGGAGAGCAAATGGTAGATGTGAGGTATTTTGGAGATACAGAATCAACAAAATTGGTTGAATTCGGTAAGGGATGAGAAAGAGCAAAGGTTTGGGACTGATTTTGAGGCTCTGAATCCATTAACTGTCAGGATAGTGATACTCCTGAGAGAAATAAGGAAGCTAGGGAAAAGAAGGAAGAGATTGAGTTTATTAATCTTGTCATTGAGATGTCGCTACTGCATAAAATGTTGGAGATATCTAGTAGGCAAATAGTAATAATGTAGGATTAGAGCAGGAGAGAGAAGTAAGTCAAGTCACCATGACAAATTAAAAACCTAAGACAGTATTTTTGAGTGATTAACAATCAATTTATTAATTAGGCTAGTTGGGAAAGTTAAAGTCAGTGGTTTTAGTAACCAAAGACAAAAACATGGAGTGACTGATATTCTTAAATATTCTTTGAAAATGAATGCTCCTACCTAACATGTGAAAATCAACTCTGATTAGTGGATATTTAATAAGGAAGTAGGCTAAAAGGTTTCAGCTATTCCTGCTGAGAAGTTGACTTGATTATGAGACTCAGTTTCTTCCAGTAATCTGGACAGGAAAATCTGTCTTCATCCAGACCACTTTAGATGATTTTCTACTTCATTAGCTGACTCACCCTAAATTCTAATAGAAGAATACAAGGTCAAGGGCTTCTTTCCCCTTCACCCACTCCCCCATTCCTTACCTCCTAAGAACTCCATTAGACTAGAATCTATTTACACTCTGAATAGCAGTTAAATTTCCTAGTTAGGTGGGGTCCCACCCAGGACTGGAGAACATATTTCCTTAAGGGCTAGACCAATCAAATCAATTAATCATGTCCTTCAGAAACTGACTTTTTAATGGGGGCTGTGCCTTAAGTAAGTAAATAAAAGAGAAAAGCCTAGATCTCAAATTAATAATTGTCAATTAATATAATAATAAAAGAATTTCTATCAATTGACAAGTTTTTTTTTTTTTATTAAGGCCTTATTATGTGCCAGGCTAAGTTTTGGGGATATGTAGAAAGACAAAAACACTGTCCCTTTCCTTAAGGAGTTCACATTTGAATGGGGGAGACAATGTGTAAGTAATTATGCACATACAAGATATATTCAGAGTGGAAGAGAAGGTAATCTCTAAGGGAAGTCAGTCACTGGAGTAAGAGACCAGGAAAAGGTCACATTCAAAAAGTGGGATTTGAGCTGAGCCTTGAAGGAAGTTGGAGAAGTCATGAAGGAGAGGTGAAGAGGGAGAGAACATTCCAAAGCTGAGGGACAGCCAGGACAAGAAAACTCTGGAGATGGAGTAGCCTGTGCAAGGAAGGCCAGTACATCTTGCATGGCTGTGTCCAAAGCTGACATGGCATGATTTTCTAAAAGTAGAGACTGCACAGTTTTGGGCTGAATGGAAGTCCTTTAATCCATCTGAGGAATCCTCAAAAAGTTCTGCAGCCCACAGAGGTCAAGCTCCCTGAAGATGCCTTTCCTCAGTAGGTATACTTAGTTCTTTCTCAGTTTTTGACTGGAAGAATTGTTTGTTATTGTTCCATTTTCCTAATGACATGGATAATCCTTGCCTCCATCTCATTCTGCTCTTTAGTATGATGAAGTTTGTTCTTCATTCTCATAGAAAGGACATCAGGGAGGTGATGCCACAACAGGCAAATAAATTGGATTTGAGTGAGGGGGTGCTGTGCTAAGTCACCAGCCTTACTTTCTCCTCTGAAGTCATCTATTTCCACTGACCAGAGACAGCTCTGAATAGGAGGCAATCAAGGTTAAATGACTTACCCAAGGTCACACTGCTAGTAAGTATCAAGTTATCTGAGGTCACATTTGAACTTAGGTCCTCCTGACTTTGGGGCTGGTACTTTCTCCACTGCATTATTAACTGCCTTATGGAGGTCTTTGATCACTGGTGGGATTCAGCTAGTTCACATGGGTTCAACAAGAACTGATACCTAATTTTATGTTGGGTTAGTGAACGGGTTGTTAAAATGGCACTTGGAATCAGGGCTCTCTCTAAGATGGACACCTGGGCAGCTACCCAATGAAATCACAAATTCCTTACTTTTTTTTAACATTCATCTGTGCAACAGCATTTTCTAAGTGCTGATAATAATATTCATTCTGTCCATGGGTGAAAAAAATTGACAGAACTATGTTTGTAATTTTTATTTATTAATTTCTTAAAACTCATTAAACCTTTGATGAAATACTACATTTTAATTCCCTCATTTTTTGTTGCTTCGGTCAACAAACATAGAACATAGAGAAAAAATGCCAAATACCCAGGGGGTGACAAGATGTCATCTGTTTCTGTTTTGTGTCATGCCCAAAATTCTGCTCAGAAATTATGAGTGCACTCACTGGTGTTCCCTGAACGCTGAAACCAATAGGAAGCTGGGACACAATGAACCAATAGAAATATAGATTTCAAGGTTATCCTATCATCCATTTCAGAAACTATGGAAGTAGAAGAAAGAAAAGAGTTAAAATAGGGAGAAGGAGTTTTGGTTCTGTGTATGTTCCAACAGTGGCTGCTGTGGTCACATGGCTGCTTTCACTCTATAAGGATACATTTGTTTACTGTGAGGAAAATAACATCTAGTTTTATGTACCTCTTTTATTTTTCTTATTTGAGTATTAAATGCATGAAATATAAACTACCTTGTGATATATCTTCTTGTGTACTTAAAATGGTCCTTAGAGCAGAAAATAGGTTGTTAATTTATTTGAATTCCTTTACAGCCTTTGCTGTATACACAAGGAGTCTGCCTTTTCAAAGCTTTTTCCTGATGCTTGGCTCCTGATGTATATGCTGGAATGGTGGCTTGGATATATAGATTTGGGAGTCATCTGTATAGGGTTTCTAGGAATTGATGAGATAACCAAGAAAGAATTTATAGAAAAAAAGAAGGAAAGAGGGCTCAGTTTCAGGGGGTGAGAGATGGGATCCAAAAAAACAACAGTGAAAAAGAATTGGTCAGATAGGTGGAAGAAAAAACAAGAGAGTGTTTTTATTGAAATGGTCTTCTGCAATAATGTTATCTGTGGAGCTGGTGTTAAAGTTTCAGGTAGAGGCTACAGTTCCTAGTTATTTCTGCCCAAAAGGACATCATTTCTGAGCCATCTAGTGTGGTGAACACTCTAAATTATTTCCTTCCCTTATTTTAAAGTTCAAGAGTCAGATGGTTTAAACAGCTTTGGTCTTTGATAAGAAAACATAGTAAAGACAACAGCTATAAAACATTCCCCCTTTCTCCTCCACGCTGCCCATAAACCTGGGGCATGTTCTCCTATAAATACACTTATCAATGAGAAGAGTGAAACAGACTGCTCTAGTAGAGAGACACATATTTAGGGAACCCATAGTCAAGGCATCTCAGGTGTCCATGCTAAAGGTTGGCTCCTATTTGAGGGTGGTATCTGCTGAGCATCTGACCCTGATGAAAGATCAGACCTGCTCTTGACAGAGTCCAGCATTTCTCCTAGGCAGTGGATCCACTGGGTTCTTCGGACTTGCTTTTTGTTGAGGACCAACAGTGTGCATGTCCTTAAGCTTATACCTCAGAAACAATCATCAGCTAGGGTCCTGCTCTAGTGGTCAAAAAGATCATAGACCCTTCTCAATATCACTAATTTTATGCCATTTTAAAATAAATTATGAGAACAATTGATCATAAATTCACTTCACTATACTGAAGCAAACATGAATTAACTACCTAGTAAATGAAATAGGATTGAAACCCAGGTCAACCTGACTCTGTCTGCATTCTAAACACTAAGTCATTTAGCTACTTGGTCTAACTACTTAGGGTTTTTCACAATCTACCTCCTTTCCCATCATAAACTCAGTATTCCAGTCAATCTGGTCTACTTCTTCTTCCCTGAGTTTAGCATTTGATCTCCTATTATCTTTATCCTTTGTATGGCCTATCTCCCATGCCTGAAGTATTGCTGTACGAATGGTATTTGTCAATTTAAAATAACAGAAAATAAAAATTGTTTTAAAATTATTTTGATTTCTGATCTTAAACACTCTAAATAAATAAACATCAAATAAAAAATAAAAAACATGCTTAATAAAGTACTAAAATAATAAATAAATGAGCATGCTTAAATACTTGTAAGTTCCACCATGTTCATCAGTTTCTATTGTAGCTTGATCTTGTCTGGCACAGAAGAAATGGTAGTTCTTGGAACATTTTTTAATGTCACATCCCACAGTAGCTCCTTTTTTAAAGCAAAATGAACATTTCTGAAAAAAAATGAATAAAATATATTGAGCCAATTTTTTGTTATAGCAGCTTTTGTTTTATTTTAAATTATGGTCAAATTACTACTAAATCCTTTGCCCCATAGTGGTTCACAGGTGACATCTTGTCAATCTTTCATTTTTGGTCATTACCATAATTTTATTTCCTATATCCAAGCTCCAGGACACTGCTAGAAGTCATATGCCCATGCCAGCTATAAGTTCATGTAAGCTAGGCAAATTTTTCCATAAAAGGTAATTATACTATATTAGATTGCTTTCTGTTGGCGGGGGAAAGGAAGGGAGAAAAATGTAAAACCAAAAACCTTGCCAAAAAAAGATTGGTGAAAATTATCAATGCATGTTGTTGGAAAAAAACAAATAGATGAAAATATTTTTTAAAAAGAGGTATCCAAAACATTCTCAAGATTTAACTGGCTCTGGGAACCTAGAATCAAGCTGCTAGTTCAAAAGCCAATCCACAAGAAGGAAAGGGGTAGTTCTCCTTCAGATTCAATGGACATATCAGCATGGTCAGCACAGATATTGGAGAGTTGCCTTCAACTGAATCAATTATGTATCTTTGTCTTATTTTGTTCCAACTCCCAACCTGGAGCATCAGAGCAGCCTGAGACAAGTTTAGTCAGCAATATTATTTATTGAACCTCAATCAAGACCTAACTGCTGTGTGAAAATTCTTTTATCTATTTCTGATTGGCTATCACATTTCAGATCTTTTCCTTCTTCAAGTCTCCAATTTCACCTCCACTACCCTTTTCCTCCAAAGATTCCTCACCTACTTTGCCCAGAAGAGTCAAAGTCACTCATTGTGAACTCCCTTATCAAATGTACTTAATACCTTTAAATTTTTCTACATTTCATCCCATCTCCTCTGTTCCAGTTTCCAAAGCTAACATGAGCCTCTCATCCTTGCTAAGACTAACCTTTTCATATTCATAATTTCTTAAAGCAGCACAATGTGTGTAGTTGCTCTCCACTTGATAGATATTTACTTTGTTTCCTGTTTGCTATTACAAGAAGTGTTTCCATAAATATTTTGGACATTAGTCCTTTCTAACTTTGACTTCCTTGAGCTATATCCTTAGGAGGATGTTAAAGGGTTAAAGGGCTTGGGCATAGTAACTTAAAAACTCAGAATTCCAAATTCTTTTCAGAATGATTAGGCTAATTTATAGCTCCACCTAAAATTGTACAAGTATCTTTCCATCATCCCTCCAACACTGACTATTTCCATTTTTGTAAATTTGGATATGAGATAAAATGAGATGATTTGCATTTTTCTTATTATTAGTGGCATGGAGCAGTCTTTAAAATAGTATATATTACCATGTTAGTAGTAACTAAATAGTAGTTTGCAATTCTTTTGAGAATTATTCATATCCTTTGATCATTTATCTATTGAGGAATGGATGGATCTCAAGGTACAGGTACCTTGGTCTTCAATCACTTGAATGAAAAGTTTCTTCATATATATGGTCATACAAAAATAATGCTATAAATCACTATTGATGAGAGAAATGTAAATTAAAACAACTCTTTATGTAGGAGAAATTGGTGGTGCTGTCACAAAATGAGAGTTCTTGAAGTGAAAAACTTACAGGTAGCCCTCACAAGCCTGCAAAGTTCACAGATTTTTATTCTGGAGAGACATTTGAGGACAAGCTGAATGACAAAGGTCTAGGCAAGAGTGTCTGAAGGAAAGATAGAAAGGAAAATAGCCATAAGAGCTATCTGGGTTTAATCTTGAATGAGTCTGGACATGAGGACAATTTAGACTATACTTTTATAGTCTTGCCCACTTCTGTGCAGAGAAATGTCAGGAAGAGCAGGCAGAGGGGATCCCACTCGCTCTACATGATTGAGATCAGGTACCCATTCTGAGAGGCTGGAAACTGAGCTGAGGTTAAATTTACATTTAACATTGGAGTTACACTAAACTATAAAAGGGAATTTACATCTGATTTAGGGTCCATGCAGACAGGCACAAATAACATTTTCTTAATATTTAAAACTAGACTTCTTCTACATTCCGAGGTACCACCTCAAACCTATAAGATTGCTAAAATGACAAAAAAAAAAGAAAATGACAAACGTTGGAGGGGATATGGAAAAACTGGGACACTACTGCACAGCTGGTATATGAACGCTTCCAACTATTCTGGAGAACATGTTGGAACTATGCCCAAAGGAAAATGAAAATGTACATACCCTTTAATCCAGCAATACCATCACTAGGTCTCTATTTCAAAGAGATTAAAAAAGAAAAAGAAAAAGATCCACATGTACAAAAATATTTATTGCAGTTCTTCTTGTAGAGGCAAAGAATTAGAAATTGTGGGGCTCTCCATCAATTTGAGAATAACTGAACAAGTTGCTATATATGATTATGATGGAATACTACTGCACCATTAGAAATGAGGAATAGGATAGTTTCAGAAAAACCTGGGAAAATTTATGTGAACTGGGAAAACTGAAGTGAGGAGAACCCAAAGAACATTGTACACAGTAATAGCAATATTGTATGATAATCAATTGTGAGTGACTTAGCTATTCTAAGCAAAACAATTACCCAAGGTAATTGCAAAGGATTCATGATGAAAAAATTCTATCCACCTCCAGAGAAAGAACTGATGGAGTTTGAATACAGTTTGAAACATAATTTTTCCATTTTCTTTATTTTACCTGCTTTTTTTAATATGTGGCTAATTTTTTATTTGTTTTGCTTCTTTGCAAGGCAATGGGGTTAAATGACTTGCCCAAGGTCACACAGCTAGATAATTATTAAGTTTCTGAGGCCACATTTGAACTCATGTCTTTCTGACTTCAGGGACAGTCCTCTATTCACTGCACCATGGCTAATATGGAAAGGTGTTTTTCATGACTGCACATGCATAATCTATATAAAAGTATCTGCTTAATCAAGATGGGGAATAGGGGAGGGAGAGAATTCAGAACTCAAAATGTTAAAAAAAGTATTAAAAAATAATAAATTTATTTTTAAAAGTTTCTTTACTGTAACTATGTATTATGACAGATTATAAAATAAAATTCATATAATCAAATGATCATAAGAAGTATCATGGGATAATGAGTAGAGAAATGGTCTTGGAGCCAGGAAGAACTGAATTCAAATTCCTTGATTTTAACTCATAGAAGCACATATAGCGGAGAATTAAAACAAATTGTTACAGGAATGCTATAGAGTAGCAAATTCACATTTAAAAATTTTTCTTGATATCTTTTGAGTGTTTTTATTTTACATATATTAATTTTGTGTATATGCACATGTATTTGTTTTTTTTCTGATAAGTCACTTAATCTGCTAATTCTCTTAATAACCCTCTAAAACTAAAACTGGTAGAGAATATACCAATCTGCATTGGAAGAGAGAGAGAGAGAGATCCCTCATCCTGGAGTTCCCTACAATAATAATATCACAAGTACAGTCTCTGACCCTATCTCTTGTTAATAAGATAATAGTTAATAAAAAAAATCCCTACTTAAATTATATTACCTTCTAATTCTATTTTCATTGATTTTGTTTATTCAAAAGGTTTTCAATTTCTTGCAATAAAAATTATCTATTTTTTTGGTGATCACTCTAGCTATACCTATGAAGGGAACTGGATCTTGTTCTCTCTCTCTCTTTTTTTTTTCCTATGGAATAACCATAATATTCAAGCAGCAAATCCATTGAGTATTCTGTGATTATATGGTATGAGGAATTGGTTTAAACATAAACTGCTTTCCAATTTTCCAACATTTCTTATCAAATAGGAATTCTCCTCCCAAATGATTTCTTAATTATGCTAATGATTAAGGCTTCTTTTCAAAATTTTTTAACCAATACCAAACAGTTTTTAAAGATAACTACTTTAAACCTAATTTGAAGCCTGGCAATTTTATTTCCCCTTCATTCCTACTTTTTTTTCATTATTTCTCAAGAGTCTAAGATTTCTCATTACTTTAAATGAATTCTTTAGTTATTTGGTCTAGCTCTATACAAGTCTCTTAGTATACTGATGGTGACATCATTAAATCTGTAAATTAATACAGGTAGTATCATTATTTTTTATATTATTGTCACCACCTTGCTGTAAGCACTGATTATTTCTCTAGTTTCTAAAATAGTTTTACTTTAAAGTGTTTTGCAAACTTCTATGTACACATACCTGTGTCTTACCTATTACATAAACATGTATATATATAAATATATAACTATATGATATATAATGTATTAATATATAACATACATAATATAAAGTACCAAACACACAATTATATAAGCATTATATATCATATGACATGAAATAAAATTACATGTTATAGTTCATAGGTGATGTATATATCATGTATGTATATATGTATATCTAATTTTGAATTGAAATAGAAATACTATTTCAATAACCAGAGAAAAAAGCAGGGCTTATGGCTGGTTAATAATATTATGAAGGTGTATAGATGGAGAGGTATACACATACATATATATACTATATACATACATGCACACAAATGTACAAACTTAATACACATAGAAGCAAACACAGATCTTATATATACCCAGATAGACAGTCTCCCAAGTTTATGCCTTTTTTTGTACATTTTTTGATTAGAAGGATATAATGTATTTCTATTGCGACCTAGGAAAAGATAAATAGGATCAATTTTTATAAAGAATTCATTTTTGTATGTGGTCCATTCAGTCTTCTAAGATGCTTTATCTTTTCACTGGCCTCTACTGTAGTAGATCTTGTAATTATTTAAACTCACCAGTCTCTTTCCTCGATTGATCTCCTCTTTCACTAGCTCCACATCAAAATGTCTATCCTGATCTTCTAAGCAAGGATGATCACTCTCAGATTCCACAAGTCCTGAAGAATATAACTATAAATGAAAAAAAAGCAGCATATTGTATAAAAGAGTATTGAAACAAAGTATTAGAAAACAGGGCAGGGGTTGCTAGAGATGGGAAGATCAATTTTCCAGATGCAAACAAATTTCTTTCTCATATTTGCTTATTACTTTTTCCCTTGTCAAAAACAAATTACTAGTATCTAAAGTCAAGATCACGGACTTTTTGACTTGTTTTGTTAAGCAGAAAGGGGAAACAATTTCATATTTCAATGGATTTAGAATGAAAAGAGTGATGAGCATGAAAACCAATTTACCTATTCCCACCATAACCCAATCTGTTTGGCTCCTGTTCATTTTTAATAAAACTCCCATGAACTTAGTCAGAAGTTTGGAAAAAGCATATGAGAGGCTAGCTACATAAACATTCCCTACACCTTCAAAAATTAAAACAAAACGTTTAAGGAAAAGAGTTTGTGAGGGTTCCATCGTCTCCCTCACTTCAAAGCAAGGAAGCAGATCTCACTTTTGACAAATTTTCAACTGGTCCATGAGACAAGTACAAAGAAATGATGGCATTAATGCTCAAGAATTGTCCAACATGTAGTTTGGTTTTTTTTGTTTTGTTTTTTTAGATTTTTCAAGGCAATGGGGTTAAGTGGCTTGCCCAAGGCCACACAGCTAGGTAATTATTAAATGTCTGAGGTTGCATTTGAACCCAGGTACTCCTGACTCCAAGGCTGGTGCTCTATCCACTGCGCCACCTAGCCGCCCCTCCAACATGGTTTTAAAAGTGGCAGCATCTTAAATGGTGAGAAGCTTCATAACATCATTTGTGGAAACAAGTCTTCTTTGTTAAAAATGAAGTATAGGGGATACATACATACATACATATATATATATATATATATATATATATATATATATATATATATATATACTTTTTTTTAACAATTATGGCAATATTTACCTAATATTAAAGAACTTTTCTTCCTAAAAGAACACATTTAATAAGTAGGTCTTTTTCTCTAATTTTTCCATCTCTCTCTCTCTTTCTGTCTCTGACTCTGTCTGTCTCCCTTTTAAACATGTCTACTCCTTTATTTCTGTATCTGATTCCTGGCCTTGTCACTTTTTTCCTTCCTTAAATGACTATGGTAGAACATTGCAATGTATTTTTATTTATTGTTAAGTGTAGATGAATACATCATTTTATATTTTTGTCTTTTAGAAAAAAATTAAAGGTGCCAAAAAACAAAATTACTTCAAATTATGTATTTATTAATTTTTAGGAGTTTTTTTTTTTGCAAGGCAAATGGGGTTAAGTGGCTTGCCCAAGGGCACACAGCTAAGTAATTATTAAGTGTCTGAGACCAGATTTGAACCCAGGTATTCCTGACTCCAGGGCCAGTGCTTTATCCATTGCACCACCTAAGCCGCCCCTAATTTATTTATTTATATAGTATTGTTTTAAAAAATCCCATCTGTTTCACAAACTCCTTATCCATGGGTCTTTTGTATTTGAAAGTTTCATCTTAACTCTTTCTCTGTGTGTTATAAGAGTAAAAATTAGGTAACTAAGTGATCCCAAGATGCCTACAATGGAAATAGAGAAATATTTTAAGAAAATAAAACCAGTAAATTTCCTTGAAAATGACAGAGATCTCAAAGCTCCTCACACTACTGAAAATAATAATAATAATAATGATAAAAACACTAATAGAAAACAAAATTGTTAGAAATTATCATAAGAAAGTTAAAAGTCACTGAAAATTTATAAACAAGTTGTAAAGAAGTACCAAAACAATAAAAAATAAAATCTGGAATAAGAAGAGAAACACAAGACAACACAAAAATATATGATAAACATATGAAAAAGTAAAAAAAAAAACAACTCCCATACTAAAATGAGTTCAAACAATCTAAGAAACAAGTCATGGTATCCTCGGGATCATGTTCAAGCAGATCATAAAAGAATATCAAGGAATTCTAAGAATTATAAGAATTATTTGTGTGTATGTATGTAACTGAAATTAGCAACAACAACATTGAACACATCTAGCAAAGCCTAGAAGGAATTCAAAGAATACTTGAACATGATAAAAAAGTCTTAGGAGAGAATAATGGTTAAGCTTGCCAAAATGAAAAATTGCATAAAAAATTTGAAAATAAGAACAAATACAACTACAAAAATTAAGAAGTAGAATGATAAGACAGAATGACAGATAATGCAGGAAAAATGAGCTTAGAAAATAACTGGAAAAAAGATATAAAGGTTAAATAAATCAAAGTGAATGATTTGAGGGGACAGAAAATAAGTCAATTATTAGAATCTGGGGGCAAATAATATTTTTTTCTTTTCAGAAAAGAATCTGAAAACTACAGCTATGTAATAGTCACATAATTAGTCCATAAATGGAAATAATACAGCTATCCCAAGAAGGAAACACTTAAAGCTCAACTTATTCAGGTATATCATTAAATTTTAAAATGAGGATTTTTTTAAAATTTATTTTTATCAAAGATATTATTTGAGTTTTTCAATTTACCCCCCAATCTTGCTTCCCTCCCCCACCCCCACCCCACAGAAAGCACTCTGTCAGTCTTTACTTTGTTTCCATGTTGTACCTTGATCCAAATTGGGTGTGATGAGAGAGAAAATCTTATCCTTAAAGAGAACATAATTCTCAGATGTAACAAGATCAGACAATAAGATATCTGTTTTTTTTCCTAAATTAAAAGGAATAGTCCTTGTACTTTGTTCAAACTCCACAGCTCCTTATCTGGATACAGATGGTACTCTCCTTTGCAGACAGCCCCAAATTGTTCCCGATTGTTGCACTGATGGAATGAGCAAGTCCTTCAAGGTTGATCATCACTCCCATGTTGCTGTTAGGGTGTACAGTGTTTTTCTGGTTCTGCTCATCTCACTCAGCATCAGTTCATGCAAATCCCTCCAGGTTTCCCTGAAATCCCATCCCTCCTGGTTTCTAATAGAACAATAGTGTTCCATGACATACATATACCACAGTTTGCTAAGCCATTCCCCAATTGAAGGACATTTACTTGATTTCTAATTCTTTGCCACCACAAACAGGGCTGCTATAAATATTTTTGTACAAGTAATGTTTTTACCCTTTTTCATCTCTTCAGGGTATAGACCCAGTAGTGGTATTGCTGCGTCAAAGGCACATTTTTGTTGCCCTTTGGGCATAGTTCCAAATAGCTCTCCAGAAAGGCTGGATGAGCTCACAGCTCCACCAACAGTGTAATAGTGTCCCAGATTTCCCACAACCCTTCCAACAATGAACATTATCCTTCCTGGTCATACTGGCCAATCTGAGAGGTGTGAGGTGGTGCCTCAGAGAAGCTTTAATTTGCATTTCTCTAATAATTAATGATTTAGAACATTTTTTCATATGGCTATGGATTGCTTTGATCTCCTCATGTGTAAATTGCCTTTGCATATCCTTTGACCATTTGTCAATTGGGGAATGGCTTTTTGTTTTAAAAATATGACTCAGTTCTCTGTATATTTTAGAAATGAGTCCTTTGTCAGAATCATTAGTTGTAAAGATTGTTTCCCAATTTACTACATTTCTTTTGATCTTGATTACATTGGTTTTATCTGTGCAAAAGCTTTTTAATTTAATGTAATTGAAATCATCTAATTGGTTTTTGGTGATGTTCTCCAACTCTTCCTTAGTCATAAACTGTTCCCCTTTCCATAGATCTGACAGGTAGACTAGTCCTTGATCTTCTAATTTGCTTATAGTATTGTTTTTTATGTCTATGTCCTGTAATCATTTGGATCTTATCTTGGTAAAGGGTGTGAGGTGTTGGTCTAATCTAAGTTTTTTCCATACTAACTTCCAATTATCCCAGCAGTTTTTATCAAAGAGGGAGTTTTTATCCCAATGGCCGGACTCTTTGGGTTTATCAAATAGCAGATTACTATAATCCTCTCCTGCTTTTACACCTAGTCTGTTCCACTGGTCCACCACTCTATTTCTTAGCCAGTACCAAACAGTTTTGATGACTGATGCTTTATAATAAAATGAGGATGTTAAGGAAACAATCCTTTAGTGACACAAATATATAAATCAGAGTCTTATGAGATTGGTCCTCTGAAAACCAGAAATAACTGAAAAAAATCAGAATAAGATATATATCTCTTCTGATTTTTTGACTTTGATTTTACATATGATACATAGATATTTAGCCATCTGTTCAAAAAACATGAGCTTCCAATACCAGAATAAGTTTAGTAAACCTAAGAATCCTGTTTAATAGCTAGAAAATATTAAAAATCAAACACTTCAAATAATTTTTTTCAAAAAAAAAATGAAGCTCTCTAAAGAACCTTTGGAACTGACTGGAAAATATTCTGAAAATTAAATATTTAGATAGATACTTTTCAAATAATATTAAGTGGTATTTTATACTAAGAACTATCATGAATAAATAAAAATACAATGTAGTGTTGACTAAATTACTGAAAAAGTTGAATTTGGAAAGGAAAAGATGTTGCTAACTTTCTAAAAGGGAAAATAAAAGGCAAGAGAGAGTTGATCTTGATAAAATTATTATCTGATGAGGAGGGATGGGATATCTAATTTTAGAGATGTTTATTAGCATAAAACACTCTGTTTAGTGTGTATCTTATTTAATAATAGATACAATAAAATTCTTTCTTCTGAGAACATTAATAATTTACCAAACTGTTGAATGAGTGAAATTTTTCAGGTGCAATATATAATTATTGATTATAAACATAAGGAGAAGGGTTAAATAATGGATTTTTTAAAAATTCATTTTCATAGAAAACATATTTCATACAAAAATAAGTACACAGACTAATCTTAAAATATTGGGCTAAAATTTGTCATGTGAAAACAGTCTCTTACCCTCTTCCATTTTGTGGGTTATTTTATCCTTCTCATTTAAAGTTATGAGACAAATTTCTATTTTCCTTCATTTATTTCCATTATTTTCTGAATTAGGATTTTGTTGTTCCTTTTTCTATATAAAGAAAATATTTTTGTCTCTTTTTGTCTCTTTAGCAATTTTTTCTTAAGCTACTTTAAGGTAATACTATTCCTTCAGGCTCTCTTCTCTTTATTAATAAATGCTTACTGAATAATTGATTGAGAAAAGGGATTATGATAATAATTATGATAAGAAATATGATTATTGATTAAACAAATGGAAAAATAAGATGAAACAAAATTATTTTATTATATAAAAATGAATAAATTTTTGCATACTAGATAAAGTATTAAAATAAAAAGAAAATAAATTATGGAGAAAATATAACATCTAGGCTCTATAAAGAGACAATATAAATTTATAGTGGAAATTCTCTAACAGACAAATGGTCAAAGGATTTGAACAATTTTGAGAAAAGAAATAAATTATTATTCAAATTCAATAACAATCATAGAAACACACATGGTAACAGCAAGGGAACAATACAGGGATGAGTATAGACTTGAAATGAGAAGATACCAGGGTTCTTATCTTATTTTTGACAATAGCTACAAGTATGCTCTCTGAGCTTCAGTTTCTTCCTCTGTAAAATGGAAAAATTAATAGCCCCTACCTCATCTAGTCATTGTGAGAGGCCAAAAATAAAGTGTTAAAGTAATAATAACTGACATTTAGATAACAATTTAAGGCATATAAAATGTTTTCTATACATTATCTCCACTTGATGTAAGAACTCTTTGGACTGCTATTAGGTATTATTTTTCCTGTTTTACAGTTAAGGTTGCTGAGGCACTTTGGAAGCCTTAAAGAACTTTATACATATTAGTTATTATTATTATTATTATCACTATTGTTATATATCATTCATTTCACATTATTGGTAGAATTAAAAATTGGTGATCTTTTTGGAAAACATAGGATCAAAAGATTGTTATAGAGTTGAAAGGCCATTTCAATAATCTAGTCACAACTTTCACTTTATAGAAGAGAAAATATGACCTGAAAAAGTTAAAGTTGAAGATCAGATAATAAATGAATTGAGGAGCTGGGATATGAGGCTAGCTTTTTTATTTCAAATCCAGTTCTCTTTTCCAAATACCACATGGCAATCTGATCAGCAAACTCCTTCAAAAATCATATCCTTTACAATGTTGTTAATAGCACAAAAAGATCTGACAAGAAAAAAAACCAGTTGTTTTATATGAAATAGCAAAAAACTGGAAACGAGCATGCTGTCCATAAGTGGGAAGTTGTTACATAATTTGTGTAATGTAATATACTATAAGATATGATAAAGATGAAGCAAATATTGAAAGCCTTGGATGAAATTATACCAAGTGGAATTAGAATAATTTTTGGATTGATTATGACTACACTAAAAAACGATAACAGGAGCAAAATTTTGTAAGCTTGTCAAAGAAATTATTGGGATGAAGAGGAATGGAAGGTAATAAGCATTAACTCACTGTCAACTGTGTGCAAGGATTATGCTAAGCAATTTTTTTTACAAATATTATCTTTTTTTTTATCCTTATAATAGCCCTATAAGTAGGTACTGTTATTATTTCCATTTTGCAGTTAAAGAAATTGAAGTAATGAGAGGTTAAGTGACTTGTTAAAGGTTACACAGCTAGCAAGTATCTGAGGTCAAATTTGAACTACAATCTATTATGAATCATTATAATCTCTGAAGAATTAAGGCAAGTAAAGATGTTTGATTAGGCACAAGTGGGTAAATAGCAGTATATTGCCAACTATGACTTATTCTCAAAAAGGAGGTTTCATGTTAGAATTGTAGGATTAGAAAAGGAGGTGAGGGAGAGAAAAGAGATAAAAAGCTCAAATAGTACACTAGTAATCACAGAATATTAAAGGACTGAGGAGAAAGAGTCCAGGATGTTGAGTCAAGCCCCTAAAAAGGATTAATAGTAGGATTAATAATTAATATCCAGTACATTCTACAGAATAAGGAGTAAATAGGCTGAAATTGGCACCATTGGAGGGAATAGCCCTATATAATAGATATAATAACAATAATAGATATAATTATGAGACACTAGGATCATGGATCCTTTGAAGTACCAAATTCCTGGTAATTTTGTTCTTTAGTTGTTTTTCAGTTGTGTCTGACTCTTTGTAACTCCTTTGGTAGTTTTTTCAGCAAAGATACTAGAGTAGTTTGCCATTTCTTTCTCCATCTCATTTCACAGATGAGGAAACTGAGGGAAACAGGGTTAAGTGGCTTGCAACATAATTAGAATCTGAGGTTGGATTTGAACTCAGGAGGAGGAATCTTCCTGACTCCAGGCTCAGAACTGCATTACATAGCTGCCCTAATGATCAATATGTAAATAATTCAAGTTCTATGGTTTTATTTAGTATCTTATTCTCTATGTTGGTTTATAAAAGTATTTTTGGTACTTTTTGAGATGAATAGAGTTTATAATTTTTTAAAAAAGAAAATGTTTAATATTACTTGGGATAAAGTATTGAAAGTATTTCCTCAGTACCTAAAGTAACATTTAACCTTCCCCACCAAAAAAAAAATATTAATACTTATTCAGATAACTTACCAAACAATTTTGGTGTGCTATTAATTCCAGATTTTGTGAGACATATAGTATGCCACGTTCATCATTGTTAGGACACAAATCACAAGTTATTTTCACCATCTTTTCCTGGAAGATACCTATAATTAACATGACTAATTAGAAAAGTAATGTCAGGTAACCAGCCTTTATTAACTGCTTATTATGGAAGAATAGAAATCCACTTAAGCAAGAGGTAGGAAATCACTTTATTTTCTTTCTTTAAAAATTACTTTTTTGTAATTATATCAATTATCATTCCTTTTCCTCTCCCAAGTTAAACAGTCCCTTTTGTCAAAATAACATTGCATTTCAATGAAAGATTCATTCTTACCCTACAGTTAAGAAAATAAACTGGGTAAATAATTTTTTTTAATCTGTGAAAACTAGAAAGTGTTCAGTGCATCCCCACTTTTAAAAAATTAAGAATAAAAGTTCATTGATGTTCAACAAATGGGGAACAACTGAACAAGCTGTGATATATGATTGTGATGGAATACTACTATGCTATAAGAAATGATGAGCTCAATGATCTTAGAAAAACATAGAAAGATTTGCACAAAATAATAAAAAGTAAAATGAGCAGAGCCGAAGAAACATATGTATATAGTAACAGCAATATTGTTTTAAGAATGACTTGGGGGAGGCGGCTAGGCGGCACAGTGGATAAAGCACCGGCCCTGGAGTCAGGAGTACCTGGGTTCAAATCCGGTCTCAGACACTTAATAATTACCTAGGTGTGGCCTTGGGCAAGCCACTTAACCCTGTTTGCCTTGCAAAAATCTTAAAAAAAAAAAAAAAGAATGACTTAGAACAAATAAGCTATTTTAAATACCCAAATTAACTATAAAGGACATATGAAGAAAGATGATATCTATATCCAGATAAATAATTTTGTTTTTAGGTTTTTGCAAGGCAAACGGGGTTAAGTGGCTTGCCCAAGGCCACACGGCTAGGTAATTATTAAGTGTCTGAGACCGGATTTGAACCCAGGTACTCCTGACTCCAGGGCCGGTGCTTTATCCACTGTGCCGCCTAGCCGCCCCCCAGATAAATAATTGATAAATAGAAGCATATTTAGAATAATTTTAAATATACACCTATTTGCGTCTAATGATAGTCTATCTCTAGCCTGGGGAATGAGAGAAGGGGGAAAAAAAGGAAATTTCCATGATAATTTTGTTGTAGATTTGAAAAATAGCAAGTTGTACATAGTAGATTTGCAGGTTCATGTGCAATCAACTTTTTATTGTACTGTGTTATGGAAATACTATGTTATTTCATAAATTAATTAAAAATAAATTTTAAAAATGAATAAAATTTCATTTAATATATATTTAATGCTAAATGATGATGAATTAAAAGAGAGTGAATTAGAAGGAGTAAAGGAGAAAAGGAGGAAAAAACCTTATAAGAGAATGGAAATGAAGGGAAAGAGGAAAGAGAGATCAGATGAAAAAAGGAAAAGAAGAAAGAAATTTTTAAAAAAAAAAGACACAAGTTCTGAATATCCTAAGGTTAGTGTGTTAAAAAAAAAAAGTAAACTCATACAAAGTGTCCCCTTAACATTAACTGGGACTGTGGACATCTGTATTAACTAAAGATTTGTTCTTTCTCACCTTTCAAATATTATTCCATCAATGTCTATTAACCCAGAGGAATATTGTTCATACCTGGGAATAGTTTTGGATTTTAATGTTCAAAAACGGGTTTTGCTTTTGAAAAAGTATCTCTTTTACCATGTAATTATGAAGGCTTTAAACATATAAAAAGAGAATAGTTTAGTTATTGCCTAAACATCCTTTTTGAAATTAAAAACTGAATTTTTTCTTTTTTTCTAAATTATAGTGGTTGTGTTTAAGAATTCCAAAAGTTACATTGAAACTAGTATTTGTTTCATTTCCTGAGATTTGCTTTTTTACAAAAAGTAAAATGTATTTTTTAGACTAAGTCCTAGTGGGAATAATTAATAGTTTTATTATGGAAATACTAGCCAGAAAACAAATAGTTAAATTCTGTGCCCTGTTAAATCTTTTGCCTTTTCATGTTGACCTTGTGAAAAGTAGATTATAGAAAAAACTATGTTACACCATCCCTGAGAAATGTTAAGTTATAAAAACACTGTTATTCCCTGAGACACTGCTTCCTTATCAGACTTTGAGTTAATAAGAATTATCCAGGGTAGAGAGAGAGAATCCTGCAAGGGCTGGAAGTGGAGGCAGAAGCCCAACATGATAACAAACTGTTGCCTCTTTGTTCCCCAGAAATAAATCATTGCCACCCCTGAACATCCTGACATAATTCTTTATTCTATACCTGCTTTCCCAGTACATACACCATGCCTGGTTTCCTCATATAAGATGTGATTTCCCCTGCTAATTGCTTATCCCCTACAAATAGAGCCAAGCTTCAATTACCTGTGAAATTAAGCTTATATATGTCCCTTGTGATCCTAAGTCTGCATGAATTCTCTCACCATTTGAACCCTAACTCACCAGTTGAACCTCAACCTGCATCAGTCTGAAAAATATCTTAGTGGAAAAGATTTTAAGAATAAGTCCCAATTCAACCACCATAAAGACAAAAAAAGGTGCCCTCGAAAAGTTTACATTCTCCTGAAGTTTACATTCTATTTCTCATTCATTTCAGTTAACTAATGTCAATAAATCAAGAAACTGGCCTTTATTAAACGCCTACTGTATTGTTCTGCACAATTAATTTAGCCAGTTTTAACTAAGCTCTCTGAACCTCAATTTTTTGAGTTCTACATGGGGCATCTGAGTCATCTTTGGAAGTGTGAAAATGTCTTAGAAGGCACTATTTCTGCCCTCAAAGAAAGTTAAGGAATGGAAAGCTAAATGTACTATGTCAGAGTTTATTTATGCAAAAGATAAACCTTCCTTGGCAGTGAGGTAAAGATTAATTCCCAAATGATTATCACATATAGAAAAGGTTCTAAATTCAGAAGCAAAGAACACTATGTCCTGGGGTGGTCAGAGAAATTACACCTTTCAAGAGAATCCAGTGGATAAGATGTAAAGAAGATGGGAAGGTACATGAGGAACAGGAGAGACAGGAATGTATGAAGTTAGCTCATGAGAAAATGAGTAGTAGATCAATCTAGCTGAGGCAGAGTTCTCGGGACTGGTGTGAGAAATAAGGCTGGAAAATCAAGTTGGGTCAGGATTTTGATAAACTAGAATATCAAGTCTAAGGAGTTTGATTGTACAGGCCAGAGTTTTCTAAATTGTGAGATGAACCCCTGAAAGATCAGGAATAGAATTATGGATATTTTTGAATATAACTTCTGTTAAATATAGTCATCAGTTTTCCCAATGAAAACAAAGGGCAACAAAAACAAATCTACTAGTGATTTCCAAATGACCACTGCAATGCATTAGCAGTTATTTAATATGGTATGAATAAATGAAAATTGTTTTGGATTCTCAATATTTGAAGGAATCAGGATAAATGAAGGTCTAGGGTAATTAGTTTAACACATGGCCCCTTTTACAATTTGGACATATTATATGCTTCCCAGATAGTTGTATACTGATAAAGGAATCTGATGTCCGTCCAGTTTTTCAACTTGTTCTATGAACCATCAATGTTATGGGGGAGAAAAGGCCCATTCAAGGGAAGGCTCTTTTCAATATTATTGGAGCAGGGCATGAGAGCATTTCCATAGGTCAAGAAACACAGATAATTTTTCATGCTTAAAGAGCTAGAAAAAACATTTGAGCTAAAAAAAGAAATTGAAATTTTCTTAGTGATAATAAAAATATTGCAAATTCACAAAAAAAAATTTTTCCTGAAACAAACATTAAGTGGACATTTTTGAAAACAGCAACAAAACCCAAAATTTTTTACTCCAAACAAATTTAAATTAGTCAGATTCATAAAATCCAGAAAGATAACCACATTAAAAAAATTAGAATTATGGATAATGAATTTACAAAATAATATTTTTATCTATTTCCCAATTTCAAAACTAAATGAAAAAGAAGAAAATAAATGCCTATTTATTAGGAAGGATAGATTTATTTTGAGTCTATTGTGTGTCTACAAAGATAATCACATTTGATCCTTACAGTCCAGAGAAATAGTTGCTATTCTTATCCACATTTTATAGTTGGAGAAACTGAGGCAGACTTGCCCGGGCCCATACAGCTAATAAGTGTATGATATTTGAATGAAATCAAGTCTTCCTGACTCCAGACCTATGCTCTATCCACTGCACCACCTCACTGTCTCTTGGGTAAGCTTATTAATCACTTGACTAAACTACAGAAACAATTCCATTTTATTTTAAAGATATACATATTTCTAAATATGAATTCCTAAAGAGTCAATTTGTCATGGACAAAATATGAGTCATTCGATTTTACTATATTTAAAAAAGAATGGCTAATCAATTTGTCTTATGATAGTATACTGAAACAGAAATCTGAACCTATAAATCTCATTTTGCTTTGGCTACAGGTGATGAGAAGTTCTGGGATTTATCTAACAAATACAAAGATTACTACGATTTGTAGTGACTTTAAGTAAATATTTCTTCTTTGCTGTTAGGTAGACAAAACAACAAGCTTGATTAGTGGTTGAAAAAAGGATTACAGGAAGCAAATAATCAGTGACACCACATTTAGAAGAACTTTGCATCCTAGAATAAAGCATTAATATTCTATTATTATTATTATTATTATTATTATTACTATGTGTATCATTCTTATAAATATGAAATGTGAAAGGATCATATCAGTAAGTATCTGTATATTACATTATTTTATTATGCCACTTAAAATTTTTAATTTCATTTGAATGAAATATTAGCAAAGAATAAAATATTAGCAAGGAAATTTTTATGGTAAAGTGATGGAAGGGTCACTATGATTGCTTGTTCAAACAATGCATTACTTCATAATGGAACACATGCAATGGTAAGGCACTGAAGGTTTGTACAAGCAGGGGAATGATAAGTGACAATTAAAGTAGAAGCAATGTTGCAGGGATAGATTGCAGTGGAAGGTACAAGAAGGTACATATAAGAATTGGAGGTACCAGTTAGATTAGGAGGAAAAAAATCAGGTATGATAAAAGGCAAAACTTGGATACAAACAGTGAAAAGGGAGGGAAAAGATAAACATGAGAGACATTTTAAAAAATTTACCAAATTTGATAGGTGTTTGGAAATAGGAATTTAGGGAGAAAGAGAAGTTGAAGACTAGGAATCTAAGTTTGGAAGAGAAAAGAGAAATCATATAGTTCCAAACCCTACTTGAAGCATGCATTTTTTCCTATACCTAATAACATTTAACATTTCTCAGAACACTTCCAATAACAGGACGCTTCCTGATTATAAGAATCAATCAATTAATGCATTAACAAGCACTTTTCCACTACATATCACACACTGTGCTTGACGCTGGAGATACAAAGACAAAAAAATGAAAGCTTACATTCTATTGGGGAAGAAACCAGTCCATACATAAATGTAACATAGACAAGGCTCCAATCTCCCTAGTTTTCTCTAAGCTCTTTTTTCCTGAACTGGGTGGTATTGGCTGTTTTACTGCTGACCTGCATTCACATTGACTGGTTCCCTAGAGAAGGGACCAGAAAAGTACAACTCCTAAGTGTCCCACGGGGAAATCTGTTGAGGGAGGATACACTATTAATATTCATTACTGAAAGTTCTTAGCCCCCACCAATATGTTTCCCATTTAAACAGAGAAGTAACAGTAAACTCTTAAAAATGAAACATTTGCTGATTGAGAAGGTCAAAGCAATAATAAATATAACATAATATTTACTCAGTAGCTAGTAAAAGCAGAAGTAATCAAAACTTGAATCTACCCTTAAGTCTGAGTCACATTCTCTTACCAAAACACACAATGTCTATGGGGACATTAGACACACAATCACAGAAACCTAGTCATAAGGAGCAAGTCAAGATTCTGGTTCACAGATTTGGATATTGGTGGCTTCTTCTAGGATACTATACTATTTATTAACTGCTCCTGAATCTCTCTGTTTACTTGCTGTTTTCTTACTTCTCTGCTACTCAGAGGCACCAGGTTCAGTATATAGAGCTCAGGGTATGGAGTCAGGAAGACCTAATTTCAAATCCAACCTCATATAATTGGGGTTAAGTGACTTGTCCAGGGTCATACAGTTAGGAAGTGTCAAGAGTTTGAGCTCAGATTGAACTCAGGTTGTACTGATTACAGGACTGGTGCTCTCACCATTGCACTACCTAACTGCATCATCTTTCTTGACTTATCTGCTGCACTTGACACATGACCATCATCTATTGCACTTGAGTTTCATACCTCTTTATCATGACATCTATCTGACCAGCCTTCCTCAATTTCATTTGCTGGCTCATCATCAACATTATAAACTCAAGTTCCATCTTGGGTTCTCTCTTCTCTTTCCCTCTATGTTCTCACTCTTGGTAATCCTATCTGTGCCTATGGGTTTGTTTACCTATATCATTTTGAGGCAGATGACTCCCTGATCCATATATGCAGCCCATCTCTACTCAGAGCTACAGTCTTTTTCTTTTTTAAAAAATGTTATTTAAGGCAATGGGATTAAGATTGGCTTGCCCAAGGTCACACAGCTAGGTGTTATTAACTGACTAAAGTCAGATTTGAGTTCAGGTCCTCTTGACTCCAGGGCCAGTCCTTTATCCACTGCGTCACCCAGCTGCCCTGGAGAGCTTCAGTCTTGCATCTCCAATGGTTTACTGGACATTTCAAGCAAGATGTACTGGAGACAAGTTTAAAACTGAATTCTTTATCTTTCTTCCTAAATCTTCCTTTCTTTTAAATTACTTTTTTTAATTTGATTTTTGCAAGGCAATGGGATTAAGTGACTTGTCCAAGGTCACACAGCTAGGTAATTATTAAGTGTCTAAGGCTACACTTGAACTCAGGTCTTCCTGACTCCAAGGCCAGTGCTCTATCCACTGCACCACCTAGCTGCCCTCAAATTACTTATGACAAAGGTAGCACCATCCTTCCAATGTCTCAGGTGCATGATCTTGGTGTCATCCTAGACTCCCCATTTTTCCCTCACCCCACAGAGCCATCTAACTACCCCATATTTGTATCAAACATATTTACATATTAGTCATGTTGTGTAAGATGAATTGGAACTAACGGGAAAGAAAGAAAATTAAGAGATAGGAAGGAAAGACGAGAAGTTTTTAATAAGTGTACATAGTATACATTCAGATTCCATGGTTTTTCCCCTCTGGATGTGGATGGCACTGTCCATAGCAGGTCCCTTGATCCATCAACCTTAACAGCACTCATAATCACTACATTCTTGTGGCTGTACTATATTTTAAGTGAAGTGAATCAAAAATTGGAGAACCTGTTCCCATCACAGAACCCTGGTTCTTTGACCTGGGGATGGTTATTATGCTCAAACTTGAAACAATCATTAAGAATTGTATTATCTGCTACTCGAGAGTCTGTGGTTAGAAACCACTCAAGCACTGAAAATGATTGTTTCTGATTCACCTTCCCAGTCATGATTTACAAATATAATTTCTATCTTCATGACAGCAGGATGGAGTTCTTTTCAGGAGAGTTTCTAGTTTGTAAATCTTGTCCATTATCCTGAACTTAATTAATTAAACCACTACTTGATTTTGCCAGTCTGCCTTGAACCTGCTTTGTTTTCATTTGGTTACTCATGGTTAGAGAGTATATTTTAAAATCTGTTAACAGTATGTATACCAGTAGTAAAGTGGCAGAGTCACTTTTATTTCCCAGTTTCACCCCTGCTCTGTACTTTCATCCTTTATCCCCTCTCCTTCTGCCAGTGATTCATTACTTTGAAGGGTATTCGTGTATAAACATATTCTGTTCCAGGAAACTTCAACATAAGGATCTATAGTTCTTAAATTCCATGGCTGGAAGTTTTAGAAAGACAAAGTATTTTTTTTAAACAAATAAAAGTTAACAGACTTTCCTAAGGAACAAAAGAAAAAGTCTTCAGGTTTTTACAAGGGTAAAAGGAAATTAAGTTAAGGAGGTCCTAGAAAGAATATGGAAAAATATAGGTGATTCAAAAAGCAAAAGATATCAATGAAATTTATTTTTTAAAAGAATAACAAAGAGATTCATTCAGCAAAACCATTATAGGTCTGTATTGTGATATATGAATATGATGGAATACTATTCTATAAGTAAACATGAGGGATGGGACTTCAGAAAAGCCTGAAAAGACTTTTATGAGTTGATGCTGAGTGAAATGAGTAAAACAGAAGAATATTATACACACTAAGAGCAACACTGGGTGGCTTGTTCATTTTAGCAGTACAATAATCAAAGACTTTAAAATACTTGTGATGGAAAATATCATTCATATCCATATCCAGAGAACTGAGGAGTTTAAATGAAGATCAAAGTCATTATCTTCAATTTTTAAAAAGTCGTTTTACAATGTAAAGACTGACAAATTGCCTTCTGTGGGGGGGGTGGGAGGGAGGGAAGTAAGATTAGGGGAAAAATTGTAAAACTCAAAATAAATAAAATATTTAATTAAAAAAGTTGTTTTATGTATTATGTTATTTCTCTCTAATGTTTTTTCTTCTGTTTGGACTTGATCCATATGGATCTATGTTTAGGATGGTTACACCTGTAGAGCCTATATTAGATTGCTTTCTGTCAGGGAGAAGGGGGAAGGGAAGGGAAGGGAGGGAGAGAGAAAAATGTAAAATTCAAAATCTTGCAAAGAATTGATTGGCGAAAACTACCATTGCATGTAGTTGTAACAAAAAATAAGATATTTACATTTTAAAAAACCAGAATCACGCCTACCTATTACATTAAGAGTTAATTACAATTGCCTAGCTGTGCGGTCTTGGACAAGTCACTTTAATCCCATTGCCTTTCAAAAACCGAAAAAAAAACGCCTAAAAAAGTTAATTGCTTGCGTATGAATCTTTAAATATCTATGATTTGATTTCTCATTCTTTTCTAAAATGTAATGACCAACTGAACCGCATTCACTGCACATAATACATAAAATCATTGATAATCATTAATGAAAATATTCATCCTTTAAACAAAGTGGCAAGGAGGCAGCAATGCCCCTGCCCGTTCATGTGTAGGCGGCAGGCGGCCCCAGAGGAGCGGAGCTGGCAGGCCCGGGGCCGGCAGGGAGGCCCGAGCCCGGGGCCTCCGTCGTCCTCGGCCGGGCCGGGTTCCGGGGCGGCCCCGGCTCTGGGGCGGCCCCGGCTTCCGGGGCGGCCCCGGCTCTGGGGCGGCCCCAGGGGCTACTGTCTGCCCCCGCGTCCTCGGCGGCCGCCCAGGCGGGCCGGGCTGAAGCTCCGGGCCAATGCCGGGGGCCTGACGGGGTCTGGAGGCTGCAGAGCCCCGCGGCCGCTGCGGGCCCAGCCCCAGGCCCGGCGGCAGGGAGGTGGCCCAGGCCCGGGAAGCCGGGCCGGACGTGTCCGGGGCCCCGCCCGCCAGTCCGAGACGCCGGCTTGTACGCGCCTGGTGGGAATACAGATTTCGGATAAAAAAACAAAAAAACCCTCCGTTTTGGGGGAGGGGCTGGAAAGACAAAATGGTTTAAAAGGGCGGGTGGGCGCCCCCCCCCGGCCCCGGCCCCGGCCCGGGCGGGCAGCGGCGCACTTACCCGCGGCCTCGCCCATCCTGGTCCGCGCAGCCGGGCCGGGCCGGGCCGCAGCTCGGCTTCCCGTCAGCTCCGGGGTTCGGTTTCGGTTTCTCTTCGGGGCTCTCTCCCCCGGGGAGGGGCTCCGGTTATGTAAACGGCTCTTTCTGGGTTCCCCGGGCCGGATCCCCCCTCCCGGCAGCCATCCCTTACTTTATTAACCATGTTTGAAAAAAATCCAACCAAATCCAACCCCCCCAAAAGCCCTTTGGTAAAAACCGCGGGAAAACTCCCTTTAAGATCCGCACCCCCCCCCCCCCCCCCCCGTTTCACTCCTGGCCCTGCTTGGGGAGGGGCTTCCTCTTCTGTCAGCGAGGAAGAGGGCAGCCCCCCACCGGCCCAAAGCCGGGGCCCGGGACACGCTCCTCTGTCCTAGGCAGAATTGACTGGTCATGAGTTCATGGGTCAACTGGTAACAATTCATTTATTGAGCACCCATGGGGTGCACACAGAGCACCATACAGTTAATGGGTGGGGGGACATCATAAAGGATCAGACACCATTCCTGCCCTCAAAGAGCTTACAGTCTTAGAGAGCAGATGAGACAAAAAACATAAAATATGAACAAATGACATTAAAAAAAGTAGATCCAGAAGTCAGAGATTAAGAATGGTTTATACAAAGACGAATCTCAACGATTGCCTCACTAGCCTTGCAACCCTGGGCAAGTCATCTGACTTCCCAGCCTCCGTATGCTGATCTGTGAAATGAGGCGAATGGCTACAACACTAATTTTACAGGGTTGTGAAAACCAAATGAAATAATGTATGTAAAGTGCTTTGCAAACCATAAAGCATTACATAAATGTCAGTTGTTATAACTTTCAAAAAGGAGTCAGAGAAAAGCTTGGGCAAATGCACCTTGAGCTTTGGTTTTATAGGAAGAAAGGCATGCATGCATAAAGGTTTACTCAGCAAAGTCTTGGAGAGGGGGAGGAAGATTAGTATAGTTGAAGCAAATGCTACAGACTTTAATATAGACTGGAAGATGAATAATGAGCTAAGACTAGGGTTTGGTTTTGGGTTTTGTTTTTAAATGAAAAAAGGTCCAGAACAGTCTCAATTCATATCAGTCATTTAGGCCCTCAGTGCTCCCTTCTGACTCCCAGGTAACAATGTCTTCTGCCAAGTATTCAAGGCCCTCCACAAATGCACCCTTCTGGACTGCTATCACCCTTCTCCAGTCTACACTCCCAGTTAAACTGTTTTGACTCCGTCACATTGTTCAGACCACAGCCTGGAAGGAACTTTCTCTCTGGCTGGAATCCTTATCATTCCTTTAAAGCCCAACTGAAATATCACCTCTTTCAGGAAACCTTTTCCAATATCCTTCCCTCTCCAGGCATTCCTCCTCCCCCAAAGGCATCTGTTTGAGGGCAAAGGGTGGATCAAACCTAAATTGTATCTCCCCCAGTATGCAGCACATAGTTAGCACATGTGCTAACAACAGGTTTCTAATCAATGTTTGTTATATTATAATGTATTAAGGAAAATGTGAAGTTTTTTGATGAATTCAGAAGGGAAGGAAGTTGTGCAAAGAAAGCAGCTCAAGCTCCTCAACCAGGCAAGAGTTTATTATTATTCAATTCCCAGTTGATGAATCTATAGAGGAGTAATGGAAACATTTCTTTAAAAGTATCCTACCATTCAGGCTGAGCTTCTACATAATTGGAATTAGTGCTGTCTTAATTTACTTTTGTTCTATCATATGGTTTCCATTTCTCCTACAAATAAAGCTTTTTTGTCATATTCAGACAGATCTGTCATAACTTAAGTTTATAAGGGTCTGGAAAATAGTGAGGTTCAGCACCTGTGGATCAAGAGCCAAAAACAATTAATGCTAAAAACCAGAAATAAGACAGAAGAATCCTTCTGTGATATATGCTTCCTTAAACATTCATGTTAAAACAGTGAACAATGTTAATATTCCTACCATACAAAAATACTTCCACTCTACTTATTCAAAAGCTGAATGGAAGTAAAGAGCCTATATCTAATAACTATCCACTTTCTGTTGTGTTTCTAAGTCATTTTTACTTTAGGATTCCTAAATTACACTTAAGAAATGGGAAAAATCTTCACCCCCCCCAAAGTTCCACTTCAGAATAGAATTTTCTTAAAGAGAATTTTCTTGATGGTGCATGCACTATTAATTAGGGGGTGTTTTTATATTATTCTTTCCTTAGTTTGTACTAAATGACATTAGCAGACACAATACACTTGTTTATAATATTCTTTTTCTACAAGTATGAAAACCACATTGACAAGGAATCTCTTTCTCAGGTATACTTCCAGCTTGATAACCATAATCCCAAGTAAGTTCTGTTCCTGCCTTCACATGCCTAAAAATAAATAAATAAATAAATACATAAGTAAACATACATATGAACAGTACCCACAATAAACAGCAGTCACACACGTAGAATTTTATTTTGAATGTAGCTTTTTGTATAAGGCATTGTGTGTTAGATGCTAGTGACACGAACAGAATAATGTCAATCTTTGCCCCTCAAGAAGTTTACCATCTTATCAGGGAAATGCTTTGTATAAATCATTATATAAGGGTGTGTACAAATAAAAATATGCACACACATGAATCTCATTAACCCTTCTTACAATGATTTTCTACATACTTTATAGTGTTTAAAAGAGTCTATATTACTTTCTGAGTCAACATTTTTTCTAAATCAATAAAAAAAATCAATTATGATACAACTTCTAGTTCTGAGGAATGAAAGCCTGTATAAACTGCCAGAGCATGCAGGTCAGGGAAAAGCTATCAGTGAAGAAGAACTTACAACTTCTATTGCATTTAATTTTCTGGGTTACATCTTATCTGAACCAGGAGTTCATAACTGTGACAGCATCAGAATCAATTATTACAATAATTAATAATTTCATTGAATAGGAAAACTTTTTAGATAATTTTTAATAAAAAATGTCAGACAAGGGTGCCAATTAAGTTGCTCTATAGACAGAAAGAGCCTGTCATTTTTGTTTTTTGTTTTTAAAGCCACACCTTTTATGTTTTCCCCCCTACACAAGCAAAATTAAATTCAAACCTTTTTGTGAAGAATGCCACCCATGGAAAATTTCTGTCATGTGTCTCTACAAAAACATTCTGTACGAAGAGATTTGGATTACAACTATGCTGTAAAAGAAAAAAAAATCTGAAATATAATACAGATTAAAAAGAATTAGAAGGGTCAAAACTTTTTTTCTTTAAGAGAACCAGAATATAATTTTGTTTTCTTAGTTTTTTCTTTATTTTCTTTCTCCTCCTTCCTTCTTTTCTTTCTTCTTTTTTTTTTTTACTGAGGACCAAGTGTTCAGATTTCATTAATTTTTCTTGATGATTTAGAATTATTTTAGATGGAAAAAATCTCCCCCATACATAGGGTTGTTGTGAAGGTCAAAGGAGATACTGGATATAAAACAATTTGCAAAATCTTATAGTACTATGTGAAAGTCAGTTCTTATTACTATCATTCTTACTATTTTTATTAAGAGGATAACATGGGTAGGTGGATTCCACCCTCATCTTACTAAGTGTCCTGATCATGGCAAGTAGAACTGAACCTGTTCAAGGTATGGAGTTATTTCAGAATTACTCCCTTCACATTTTTGTAAAATTATTCTGCACATACAATCCAAGGTAGATAGAGTAAATATTTCAAGTGGAAGTGACAAACTTATCTTTGATAACTTCAAAAAGGAGAATTCCACTAAGAAAAAAAATTCTCTAATCCACAGGTCAGCAAAATTACTGCCTGAAGGCTAAATCTGGCCTACTGGCCACAAACTAAGAATAACTTTTACATTTAAATATAATAAAAATTTATTTTATAATTTAAAAACCATTCTTAGGTTCATTGAAAGATCCCATGTCCTTCACTCTCCCAAAACTAAAAAATATAGTTTCAAGACAAATGTGCCTCCATATCACAGGGGAGGAAGACATTGGTGAACTATAACATACTATACAATCAGTGACCAGAAAGAGCATTGTCCCCTCAAAAAAACACCAGAGACTGGTCCTGGGTGAGTGACTTGATTTCTTTGTATCTCAGTATTCAATGGTGACTTATCTCACAGGGTATTTAGGATGAAAGTATTTTGTTAATTTCAGAGTGGTATAGAAATGTGAATTCTTTTGATTATGACAATGAGGAAGAAGCTCACCCATGGCATAGCTCTAAATACAATGTAAACTGAGATTAGGATAAATAAGAAATTACACACCTCAGTCCTCCCCCCATGTAAGAAATCTTCCTTCATAAATTCAAGATATTTGACATTATGTTTCAATGAACAGCACTTCAGAAAGACAATCACCCTGTGTCGAAATTTGGATGATTCTAATTTTGAATTGCTTTTTATGAGTAACTTTGATTTTGTGCAATCATTCAATCAGCTTTGAAAGCCTCCCTCCCAACTGATATCTTATTGCCTGATCCTGCTATCACATACTTTGTTTCTTCCTTAAGGACATGATTTCTTTCTCATTACACTCAATCTGGAATAATGTATATTATGAAAACAATGTAAAGACTGACAAATTGCCTTCTGTGGGGGTGGGGGGAGGGGGGAGGGAAGTAAGATTAGGGGAAAAATTGTAAAACTCAAAATAAATAAAATCTTAAAAAGCCTCCCCCCCTTTCTCTTTTCTCTATGATCTTACTTTAAACAAAATGCACAAACTCAAGTCAGCTTTCTATGGAAGCTGTCTGTTAGAAACCATAGCTGAACAAGAGTCCCCTCTACCACCTCTATTACCAGAGGCCATCCAAGCCTTTGCTTAGGGACAACTAGTGGAGAGAAGCCACAGACATCTCCAAGTGTATACTTACATTCAGGAAGCGACCTACATTTCCTTCTTTGGTAGCATCCAGTAAGTAAATGGCATCTTCATGAACTTTTTCCATGGACACTGGAACATCAACCTGTGTTTCAGAGAGTGATTCTTCATCACAAAAGATTTCTTGGTTTTGCCTATCCAGATGTCTTTCTTCTTGGGAGACTTGCTCCTGAACCTCACATTCTTTTATTCCTTTCTTATCACACATCTTCTCTACTGGACTTTCTTCTTTACAATGATGGTTATCCAGCATAGTACACTTGATCAACAGCTTGTCTTTGGAATTTTCACCAAGGCAGCCTGATGCCCCTAAGAGAAACGCCAGAAGAACTTTCACGGTTTGGCTGAAGAATATACTGAGATGAAAACTGTAATCATAAAACTGCACATTTTCTTGCTTATGGTCTCAAATTTATTTTGCTAGAAAACTACTCCTTTTTTCTTCAAATATGGAATCAGCTTCTGGCATGTATGGACAGCATTCTTTAATAGCTGCAGTACTTTAATTTTGTTTTGTTAGGTTTTTTTTTAAAGTACTTTTAATTTTTAAAACATTATGTACGGGGCGGCTAGGTGGCATTAGTGGATAAAGCACCAGCCCTGGAGTCAGGAGTACCTGGGTTATTACCTAGCTGTGTGGCCTTGGGCAAGCCACTTAACCCCGTTTGCCTTGCAAAAACCTAAAACAAAACAAAACAAAACAAAAAAACATTATGCACCTACTACATGCTGGGTATTGTGGTATACAGACAAAAATGAAATATTCTCTGTCCTGGGAAGGGATACAATACATAATTTTAGAAGCAGATGCTTGCATGTAAGACTTCCAAACAGATGCTAAGATTAAATACTGTGAGGGGAGGAGACAACTAATAGGGTTGCTGCCCAAGGTAGCAACATCTGTACTTTTTTGGATTATGTGATTATTCCTCTACTCATCTTTTCTTCTAATGCTTTGATGATGGTGTATCAGTAATACTGGGATCCTTGAGACTATGTCAATGAAATGTAAGCTTTGGTAGGTTCTACTAAGTTAGCAAAAGCTTCAAGTATAGGCCAGGTGAAGGCCTGTCATCTCAAGATCAAGCTCACGAAGGCCAGAAAGACCTCACCTGTCACTCTCTTTAACCAGAGGGCAATAAATTATTCTGATATGGCAACTCTGGAGAGACCATTAACTTAGGTAAAGAGAAGCTGGACTCAGTTTCACTCAGCTTTAGTGGACTCTGCTATTTAAGGCTGATGAAACCACATATCTTTACAGTAGTTACTGTTTTGAGTTTCAGTTGGCAGATCAGTCACTCCTTGTACCTTTTAGAGAAATATGAGAGTAGTAGGGATGCTGCCTCATCAACCAACCAAAGTAAACCTTCTATACAATGTCAAAAGACCCAGGAGAAGTCCTCCAATACAGGAGGTAGACAAGAATCACACAGGATGACAAGGTACAGATGGGAGGGAGTGCCCACAATGATGAGATTATGGGTCTATTGAGGGAAATGTTCTTTAGTAGGAAAAAAAGCAATAAAATCAAACATTTTTTAAGGCAAAGGAGAAAAATCTCCTTTGCAACTTGAATTGCATAAAGAATGTTATTTTTGGGGGTGGCTAGGTGGCATAGTGGATAAAGCACTGGCCCTGGAGTCAGGAGTACCTGAGTTCAAATCCGGTCTCAGACACTTAATAATTACCTAGCTGTGTGGCCTTGGGCAAGCCACTTAACCCCATTTGCCTTGCAAAAAAAAAAAAAAAACTAAAAAAAAAGAATGTTATTTTTTTTCTCTTTTAAGTCTCATTTTATCTCTATAAGTTGATCCTTTTCCTTCAGTTATGGTTATACTTTAATCAGGTTGCTGCTATCCACTGTTCTTAAATGTATTAATATTTAAATCATGGACTATCCATAAAGCTCAATAGCATTCCAAAGAAAAAATCATGAAATTATATTATATGAATGAACTTATCAGTGAAATAAATGGTTAAAAGTTAAAGAATGGACTTGGAAATAATATTTGCCTTTCTAGTATTCTCCTCCTTCAGAATAACTTTAGAGGCTATTCTGTCACCCAAACTAAAGTCCTTAGGAGAAGTTAAAAAGGGACAGCAAAGACTATTCATCACAGTAGTGGATTCTTGGGGATGGTGATAACTAGTTTCATTTTTATAATGAAAATCAGAGTTTATACAGAATAGAATTAATAGAAACTGATATATAGGTCAAGTATATTTATAATGAATGGTGCCTATGACCTGTTGGCCTCCAAGGTCCTTTCCAGTTCTAGATCTGTGACCCTATCATTCAGGGTCTTCTGGACACAACAAACAGGATTTGGCATTTTTTTGGCTTGACACTAGCAAAAAGCTGAGGAGAGGCACAGTTCTCCTAGGAACATGCTTACCCTCCAGAACTATGCTCTGATTCAACTATGGAACCAAGAGGGACTCTTCTATCCCAAGATTACTAGATCCAGGTCCATCACTCTTGAAGGTTCCACTGTAGGATTTCTTCTAGCAATCCTGACACTGGAGAACCAGGCCTCATCAGGTGTTTAGATACTAGGTTACAGGTAACTCTGGCTCAATAACAAGTTTGTTATAGTGTCCAAGAGCAATGAAAAAAAGGGGAAAAATGACTCAAAGTTTAATTAAAAACAGGCAAAACATCAGGAGCAGAAGAAAACCCTACTTTTCTTTTCAATGGTATCGGAGGTTGGTTGAACTTCAGTTGGCTGAGTTTCATCCTCCTCTTCTGAGCTTATACCAGACTCCAGGGTAATAATTCCCTTTAAAAAAAAAAAAGAAGGTTGCTATATTTTATTTTCCTGGTTAAGGAGAAGAAATTAGCATTTAAAACTTTTCCAAGTGAATGCACCCAGCTTTCCTTGCCCCACCCTAGGATGCCTTAAAGAAAGAAAAGACTTCTGTCTACATTCACAATATTCCAGCTATTGTTGGGGGAGAAGTTTTCACCCTTAAATTGCTAGTATAGCATATTTTTTATTACACAGTCAGGAACACTAGAGAGGACCAAGAAATTCTCCCATTTGAGGAGTTAGGTTAAAGGACTTGCCTCCTACAATTTTAGACACTATCCAGACTGAGTTCACTCAATACTGTAATGACAATACATGTTTAAAGGAAGAGCCTGGGACAAATAATAGTCAAAAAGATATTTTTGAATATTTGGGTATTGAAGAAATTAAAATAAAGTTAAGTCAATATTTATTAAGCGACTAAAGTAACTCCTACTATCTATAAAGAATTTAATTCAAGAAGGGATCACATGATTTAGAGAAGGAAAACCCAAAATGCTAAGTGAGGTTCAACTCAACACAACAAGCAATGAAATTACTAAGCACCTTGTACGCACCAGACAAGGTGCTGGATGTAAAAGACACAAAGACTCAAACCCAACATTTTTAACCCTCCTTGGCTGTCTTCAAGGAGTTGAGATTGTGCTGGGGGTGGGGAGACACTCATCACCAGATAATCAGGGAGGGCACTGTAGTGGGGTGGGGCGGTGCCCAAGTCAGCCTTAAAGAGGCCGAGGTTCCAAGAAGCAGAGATGAGTGGGGAGAGCATTCTCAGGATGGGACAGAAGTTCTGTAAAGGCCCAGAGATAGGAGGCAGAATCTCTTCTGAGGGGGAGTCACAGGAAATGATTCTAGAAAGATGGCTCCTGGTGGACTAGAAGGGCTTTCCAATGCTAAAGAGAGGATTCTACATTTTATCCTGGAGGCTACTGGGAGCCATGAATACTTCTTGAGGAGGAGAATGAAGTGGTCAGAGCCTGGGAAGCTGAGAGATGAGAACAGAGGCTGCCTGGCACAGGAGATGGGCAGGGAAAATCAGGAAATGGAGTCTTATTTGAGGCGGGTCTAACTGGATCAAAGGTTACATAGAGGCAGGGGTATATCATACAAGAAGACTGGAGAGTGGTGATCAGACAGGGAGGAGGAGAATTAGGAAAAAATGCAGTGTCCCAAAAACCCTTTTAAGAGAAGAGGGTGACTGATAAAGTCAAAGAGGGGTCAAGAAGTTTGAGGACTGGGAAAAAGGCATTGAATTTATCAATTAAAAGATCGGCAGAATTAGAGCGAGCAGTTTCAGTGGAATGAGGTTAAAAACTAGAAAGTTCTCTCTAGAAATTCTCCTATCTGCTCCGGGCCCACCTCAGGTCTCCTGATTCTAGTCCCTCCCTTCTCCAATCCATCCTCCATACAGTTGCAAATAATTAGAGACAAGTCTGATCATATTACTGCTCTACTAAAAGTTTAGAATAAAGTAAACCATCATCAGCTTATCCCTGAAAGCCCTTCAGTATACAGCTCTCCTTCAGCTTTCCAGACCTAAATCCCATTAGGACCCTTCACACACTCTGTTCTCCTCTCTCAAGGTTAGAAGGCTCAGCTCGAGGACCACCTCCTGGATGAAGCCCTTCCTGATCCCTGCAGTTGTTAAGTGCTCTTTCTCTCTTCATACTACTTTGTATTCATTGATTTGTATATTCATATCCCCATCAGTAGAACAGGAACTCCTTGAGAGATTATTTTATTTGTGTCTAACATTTAGTGCTTTACACAGAGTAGACACTTCACAAATGCAGGTTGAACTGAATGATGCCACTTGCTCACTGCCCCATCTCCTTTCTGGGCCAGTGGGCTTCATTCTTTGATGTGTTTTACCAGGGACAGATGGAAGGATGTGAGGTGGCCCATCTCTATTGTCAAATAAGCCCATAAAACCCCCTTGCCTGACACCCCACCCAAAACAACAGTTATTTCTTCTAATTCTTTCATTTAAGCAAGCTTTCTTCTTTTCTCTTCTTCCTTCCCAATCACACTATATGCTCTGTACACATTAGGTACTTCATAAACATGGGTGCAGCATGTGTCTTGCAATTTTATCCTCCAATAAGAGAAACCCCAAACACAAATAAAAGAAAAATTTTATGAAATAGTAGGGATGGATAAGGAGAGTTAATATTTCTGTCATTTCATAGAAGAGACAACTCAATAGCCAACTACTACTTTTGCTAGTTCTTACCCCCTTTTTCCGAAAGTTTTGAAGAAGGGCTGCTTTAGTTTTAGGTCTTCTCCTGGCTGGTTGATTTTCAATCCTTAGATTATATTCATATTTCTCATCCCTGGGACAGAGAAGATATCATTGCGACTATATTCACAGCACCAAATCTCTGTTCTGGGCTTTGACACTTCTACAGAACAGAGGGTATTCATTTCTAAAAATTTAACTCATAAGGCAAATAAATACTCTTTCTCATAAAAGCATCATTACTATATAATACATATACATTCCCTATGGGGGAATGTTATAACTTTAAAACATACCAAAAAAGGAGATAAATTCAGAAAATGAAATTTAGGTTAGATGAATCAACAATAAAAAATGAAAATTCTGAGCATCTAGATGAAAATAATCACAACTAATTCCACAAATGTATTTGAGAGAAATAAAGTATCATTGGAAAAGTTTTCTTAGTTTCTCAAAGCATTCTATTTTCAGATTTTGGAGATAGGTGAAATTAAAATAACAAGCTTTAGAGGTTGAGGAAAGAAATGAAAACCTCTTTGTTCAGCACTAAGACCCTTCATGTGGAAAAATGAGATTGGAGCTTACTGAATAGATGGGTTTATATCACTGCTAAGCTCAATCAGGTACTCCCCAGTCTCTGTGTCCTCAGGAACTGTTCCTACTTCAATCTGGACAAACTCAATTTCAGGATCAGAATAAACAGCTTCCATTCTCCTCTTCTTCAAAAGAGCTGGGGATCCATTGACATTGGTAGCAGAGTTTGCCTCTCCTTCTTCCTCTTTTCCATCAACAGAGCCAATTTGCTCCAGACCAACTCTGCTTAATAATCTCCCTGAAAGAAAAACAGAACTTTCATCCTGTCAGAAAATGTTATGATTGAATTAAGAAAGGAACTTGGAAAATGAGTGCTTAGTAACTGAGGACAAGCCATTTAGTCTCACTGTGTGAAAGTGAATCTGATTCACAAAACTGAGATTTGAACAATGAACTAAGTTTTGAAATACACAACTCATGGAATCCAGTGTACAAATCCTATCTCTAACACTTATTAGCGGTGTGATAACAGGCAAGGCACCAACTCTAGGCCTATCTGTAATACAGAAGTCTGATTCCTTGTGATACTTGTTTCACACTGTTGCTGAGAGGTTCAAATGCTAAAATGTGTAAAAATGCTTTGTAAACCACAGAAAGTTATAAATGTTGATCTATTATAATATTACATTTTTTACCTACAATACTACAAAAGAGAATATGTACAACTGTAGTTACATGAAAGGCCTTAACAGTGCAGACTTTGTATTTTAAAAACATCTTTTAGAACACAAACTCTTACTAGAAACATGCTTTTTTGAAATGGAAGTTTATTTTTTTGCCCTGTGTTCTGATTTAAAATAAAATCCTCCATTAAGATTTACACACATAAATATGCATTCTATTTTGTTTTGTTTATTTGACAAGATTAAAAATTGGTGGGTGAGCTTTCCTGGTTGGTTGCTAGATCAGGAGAGAGGGTGAAGATGAATTGCTTTTGCTTTGCTTCAATAATAAAGGGAAAAAAAATCAATGAAACTTCTGGGTCACCATTTACTTAGCCTTTGGACAGCATTGAGGTTCTCTCCATCCTTGAGATGTAAAAAGCACCAATGTCCATATGCTGGGACAGAGGGAAGAGGGGACAGAGCAACAGAAGGGTGTGGAAGGACAGTGTGTGAATGGGGATAAGGATTGCTTTTAACTCTGATTTAGCTTCAAACTCCTATTACTCACATGGGAATAGTTCATAGAACTTAGAGCGCTCTAGAGATTTGGTTAAGTGGCAGAGTCAGATCTAGAACTCATGTCCTGTGATGAAAATATCAGGGTTTTTTCCATAACAGTCCACTCTGACATGCCACTCTGAAAGCAAGTAGAAGGCCTGGTCAGTGCTGCTTCTGCACTTTGAGTCAGACAAATGCCAGACAACTTAATTTGACTGTTATATTTAAAGATCTGCCTTCTCTCACCTCAAACGTGTCTTTTTTTTTTCCATTTATTTTTATTTTGAATTTTTTACAATTTCCCCACAATCTTGCTCCCCACCCCCCGAAGGCAGTCTGTTAGTCCTTACATTGTTTCCATGGTATACATGGAAGTTGAATGTGATGAGAAAGAAATCATATCCTTAAGGAAGAAAAATAACGTATTGTGCATGATTGTTGCACTAATGGAATGAGCAAGTCCATCAAGGCTGGTCATCACACCATGTTGCTGCTAGGGTACACAATGTTCCTCTGGTTTTACTCATTTCGCTCAGTGTCAGTCCATGCAAATCTTTCCAGGCTTCCCTGAATTCCCATCCCTCCTGGCTTCTAACAGAATAGTGTTCTATCCCATACATATACCACATTTTGTTAAGCCATTCACATTAATTTCCAATTCTTTGCCACCACAGAGCTGCTATGAATATTTTTATACAAGTGATGTTTTTTTATACATTACTAAAATATTCTTGTTTAAGAGTAAATATAATACCCCCCCAAAAAATATAGACCCTCATGAGAAATAAAGTAAAGGAAAGAGAAAAAAAATGTGTTTCAGTCTGTGTTCTGATACCATCAGCTCTGTCTCGAGTGGATCACATTCTTTACGATGAGTCCATCATAAAAGTTACTTCCACATTTTTGCACTATTGCTGTTGCTAATTGTAATTCCCTCAATCCATTCCTCCCCACTACCATATATTATATTTTCTCCCTCCTTTCACCCTGTCCCTCTTCTAAAATGTGCTGTAAGGGAAGCTGAGTAGCACAATGGACTGATCACCAGCCCTGGGGCCAAGAGGCCCCGAGCCCACATACCACCCCTGAGACCCAGCAACCACCTGGCCCCATGGTTCCAGACAGGTCACCCAATCCCAGCCCCTTGCAAGAAGTAAAGAAAATGTGTTATATCTGACTGTTCTCTCCTATGATCTACCCTCTCCTCTATCACCCACACCCCGCCTCCTTTTTACTCTAGATATCTATACCCTATTGAGTGTATGCTGTTTCCTCTCTGAGCCATTTCCTTTTTTTTTTTATTTTTAGGTTTTTGCAAGGCAAATGGGGTTAAGTGGCTTGCCCAAGGCCACACAGCTAGGTAATTATTAAGTGTCTGAGACTGGATTTGAACCCAGGTACTCCTGACTCCAAGGCCAGTGCTTTATCCACTATGCCACCTAGCTGCCCATCTGAGCCATTTCCAATGAGAGTAAAGGTTCCCTCATTCCCCCTTGTCTCCCCTCTTCTATATCATTGCAAAAGCTCATTGTAAAAAACAAAAATCTTTTATATGAAATATCTTAGCCCATTCCACCTCTCTTTTCCCTTACTCCCAGTGCATTTCCCTTTCAGCCACTGACTCCATCCTTACAATATATTATATCTTTAAATTCAGCTTTCTCCTATGCTTCATCTATAAAAGCTCCTTCTACCTGCTCTACCAAATGAGAAGGTTCATATGAGCATTATAGGTATCATTTTTCTATGCAGGAATACATGCAGTTCATCATCATCATCTTTAAGTCCCTCATAATTTACCCTTTTCCTCAGCTCTCTATGCTTCACCTGAGTCCTGTATTTGAAGGTCAAACTTTTTGTTCAGCTCTGGTTGTTTCAACAGGAACATTTGAAATTTCCCTGGTTCATTGAAAGTCCATCTTTTCCCCTGGAAGAGTATATTCAGTTTTGCTAGGTAGGCGATTCTCAGTTGCATTCCAAGCTCTTGCCTTCTGGAATATTATTTTAATTTTTTGGGGGGGGGTCTCTTTCTGGGGAAGATCAGTGGATTTTCTCAATTTCTATTTTGCCCTTTGCTTCTAGAATATCAGGGCAATTTTCCTGTAGGATTTCTTTAAAAATAAGGTCAAGGCTCTTTTCCTGATCATGACTTTCAGGTATCCCAATAATTGTTGAATTATCTTTCCTGAATCTGTTTTCAAGATCAGTTCAATGAAATGTTTCACACTTTCCTTCTAATTTTTCATTTTTTTGGTGTTGAAGTATTATGTCTTAACTTCTTGTAAAGTCATCAGCTTCCTTTAGCTCCATTCTACATCTGAAGGATTTGTTTTCCTCAGAGAGCTTTCTTATCTCCTTTTCCATCTCTCCAATTCTGCTTTTTAAGGCATTCTTTTCCTCAATAATTTTTTGAACTGTTTTATCCATTTGACCTATGCTGATTTTTAACATGTTATTTTCTTCAGCATTTTTTTTGGATCTCCTTGACTAAGCTGCTGACCTTCTTTTCATGTTTTTCCTGTATCTCTCTCATTTCTTTTCCCAATTTTTCTTTTATCTCCCTTACTTGATTTTCAAAATCTTTTTTGAACTCTGTCATAACCTGATCCCAATTTCCGTTTTTCATGGAGTCTTTAGATGAAGGAGCTTGTACTTCCTCATCTTCAAATTGAGGAGGATTCTTGGGATGACAAAGAATTTCTCAATGGTGCTCCTCTTTTTTTCCCTCTGTTTACTCATTTCTCCAGTCTGTGCCTGGTTTTGGGGTGCTTCCTGAGCTTTTGAGTATTACTGGTATACCTGTTTTGGAGGTTTTGGGGAAAACTCCACTGGGACCTTTATTCCTCCAAGGTCTTATGCTCTCTTGCTATGCTTTGATATATAGATGACCACAGGCACTCAACTCCCCTCTGCCCTGGAGCTGTGAGGAAGGGCCCTGCTATCTTAGTATGGAAGGCTAAACTACAACCTGGATCTGAGTGTGGGCAAACAGCAGAGTTCTGCCCCAGGGAGAGCAGAGAGATTTCTGCAGTCTCCCCTGACCCCCTGTCTGTGGGCTGGGCTCTGGAGGTGCAGGCTGCTTTCTCCCAATCTTACTGCAGGTTCTGCAGCTGGTGTTCCTCACTCCACACTTATTCTGGTGTAGCAGAGTTCTCTCATGGCCCCTTCAAGCTGTTGCAAGTGATCCCTGGGCTGTGCTGGGCTGTGCTGTGGCTTTTTTCCAACCCTGGTCCTGGTGAAACAAATCTTTCTCACGAAATTTCCAAGTTATCTTGGACTGGGAAAATGTATCACTCAATCTTTCTGTGACTTCTGCCCCTCTAAACTTTGACTAGAGTCATAATTTGCTGTCTTTTGGAGTTTTGCAGGGGGAGTAATTTCTGGGAAATGCTGCCTTCACTCTGCCATCTTCCCCACAATATCCCTAAACAATGTCTTAAGAACTGATGACAACAAAGAAAGGAAGATATAGAAGCATACTGTATAGGCTTAAGAAATATTTGCCAATTAAGAAAATTAGACCTTTCCTTTTGTTTTCTCTATGTCCTTTTCTTTAACATACAGCTTTTCTCTTCCCATGTAGAATACCTAGGACCTTCTCAAATTACTCCTCCTTTCACCTCCGGTCATTAGTTAGAAACCTCAAATTGACTTCTCTCTCCTCTTCAATGATGCTTCCTGTCACCAGTACAGACTCAGTAAACAAAGCAGTGTCTTTGAAATCATCATCAATCACCCATAACTGACTCAAATAAAATTTTTTTTCAGCACAAGACTTCATTTTACCTGAGTAAGTGCAAACAAATGTCCCTTTGTCAATATCATCGAGGCAACGGACTCCCCATCCTTTCTTCTCAGTTTTGAAAACCTGAAGACGAACTTGAAGACCCTGCTGGACAACTCTGTTCTGACATGTTCTTGGATCACATTTGCACAAGAAGCTGCATTCAAAAATTCTACCATTGAAAAATGTAATAGAAAAAAAATTAGACAGACGTAGCCAAGTAAAACATTGATATATATAAATAAGAGAAAACATTCAGGTAAGGGGTGGGGTGGGGTGAGGGGGAGAAAAGCAAATATTGACATCAGCAGTATTGCTATCATTTTCAATGTACAGATAGAGAACTCTGAACATAGGATGCCTACCCTTTTAAAGCTATGCTTTATTTAGACTGCAGGGCCTAGGGGCTAAAATGGAAAAATAAGCACAGAGGGGAGATAAGAGGAAAGCTACGTAGAGACCATGGCAAAAAGATCAGGCTCAGAAATCAGTCTGTAAGAAGAAAAGAGAGAGAAGTCAAGTTTTAACAAAAAAGGAAAAAGGTCTATGTATAGAAATTTCATAGAAGAATTTTTTGTAGTAGTAAAGAATCAGAAACAAAGTGAACAAATGAATTTATGGCATAATATTGTACTATTAGAAATGATAAATATGACTGACTCAGAGAAACCTGTAAAGATTTGATGAACAGAAGAATGAAGGAAGTAGCACCAGGAAAACAATTTATATGAGGATTACAGTAAGGTCAAAGGAAACAACTCTGAAAGACTACTGAAAGATCCCTGCAGAGTCTCAGCATGATGACAGAAGCCTAATGATGAACATCCCATATCATCCCCAAAGCCTGTCATTTTGGCAATGGTAGTAGCTGGATATGAGTACAGAATGAGACATTTTTCGGGTACAGTCAATGGTTAGATTTGCTTTGTGTGACTATACTTATTTTTTACAAGACAAGACTTCCATTGGGAAAAAAGAGAAGAGTTCTTAGGGAATGAAATAACTTCTAAAAAAAGAAAGAAAGGAGCATCCATAAGACATTTAAAAATTATACAGAAAACTATAAAGTTCAGAAAGGGACATAAACAGAGAAACTGTGTTATTATGCTTAATTTAATACAACTTTCAAAAATATTTAACAGGTAGTGGTTTCATATACAATCATGTTTTTTGTTCTTTAAATACTGCAATGCTCATGTTCATTAAATATATAATATATATTATATATATATATATATATATATATATATATATATATATATATAAAATATATATAAATGGACTTGTGATTCCATTGGCATATGAAACTACCAAATGAGAAAATACCCTCTACTAATTCAAGTCAGCAGCACCTTTTCTAAAACTTAATAGTTTGAAGGAGTTCCCTAGAGCACTGTGACTGGGGATCAAAGGCAGGACTTGAATCCAAGTCTTCTTGGATTTGAGGCTGCCCTTTATCATTACATATTACACTTCAAGTTCTTAACAAAAAAAGAAAATTTATAGATAAATAAGGTAAAATAAATAAGGGAGAAGGCTAGATGGAAGCCCTAAGGGGAATACTAGGAGAATTCCAGGTTTCTGATTACTCTTGATCAAGTGATCCAGATTAAAAAAAAAGACCCTACTTTATTTTCTATATTTAAATTTGCAAATACTAATAGAAGATGGTCATATTTCCAAAGTTCAGATCTTATAAATTCTCCATATAAATGTATTAATCAATAAAGAATTTCTAGGTGTAGGCAACTCCTATAGTAAAGGCAAAATACTTTAATAAAAAATTATTAAGTGACCATTATAAAGAATGTAATGTTAGATGCTAGAAAAGTGACAAAGATGAAGGAGTTTGTAAAATGTAATAGAGGAATATGAGCCATGTAAAATGCAAAGTAGCACAGGTTAAATACAGGAAAGTTCTATAAGGCAGAAGATCAGAAAAAGGAGAAATCATTTTTAGTGGAAGGGCTAAGGAAGGCAGCTTCTCTGGGAAGGGTCTTGAAGGACAGGTAGAATGGCAACAGGCATGATGAGTGTTACTGACTTCCATTTCAAGGACAAACTTAACTGTTTTACATTTTTATTCTTTAAAGCAATTGTTTTTTGCACAACTGTCACAGGCAGTGAGATTTAGATTGCTGAGAATCAATTGAGCAACAAGCATTTATTAAATACTCACTACAAATCAGGTCCTTGGCATACAAAGACCAAGATGAAAAGTTTCTGCCTTCAAGATAACATTCTCTTAGGGAAGATAATCTGGACACATAAGTATATATGAAAATACAAATTACACACCTGAGAAGACAAATCATGTTATGGGACAATGAGAAAGAGGAAACCCCTCATCATCTATGATCCCTCTCAAACAAAACATGAATACTTCTTACCCGTTGGGTATAGGCTGCTGCAGTCTTTTATAGCTATAGCCATAAGTGGGTTTAACACTTGACCATGCAGAACTCTCATCATAGCCCTTTGCTGTCAGCTGGAGGCATGCACATTTTTCTCTAAAAGTTGGGCGATAGGTGAAGTAAAAATATATAAGCACAAGGTCAGCAAGTGAAAAAGGACAGCAATGAAGTGGGGAGGGAAAAGGAGGGACATATAGGCAGTTTGCTTATTCATCTGGGCAGGGGTCTTTACAGCACAACCCATTGTCCAAAGTCCAGGGTCCTGGCAAAAAGGAAAAGAGATGGCTCCAATTTATGTATATTATTCCAGGACTTTATTCTGCTTCTACTCCCTCACTTCCTTAGTTGAAGTTTCCTACAATTTTCCAATATGTTATGACCATCCTCTCTTGAACAGGAAGATCTGTTGTGATGATTAATTAAGAATTTTGTATATGCTTGTAAGTTATCTTCACTGGCACATGGAAAGCCTGGGCAAACAACAATTTGGCATCTAGTCACTCAAATCTCTTTTTCTTTACTTAAGTACTGAAACAATGTTTAATAATTAGACAATCAGATATAAATATTTGTGTATATGAAGGTGGGTAGATCTTATCAAGTGTATTTGATAGAAAATCAAACCTAGATTTTAGTTCCAAATTTGTCAATAACTCTTACAGTGACTTTTGGCAAGGTGATTTAAGTTCTCTGGACCTTGGTTTCCTCATTTGTAAATTGGGGAATCATAGCATCCAATCCATTCTCTACTCAAAGAACAAATCCTATTTATACTATCTCTACCAAGTAATAATCCAGCTTCCATTAATATACCTACAGTCACTCCCTGAGGCATTATATTATAGCTTTGGACAACTACAACTACTAATTCATTTTCCCTTATGTTTAGCTGAAATGTGCTTTCCTTTAATTTTGATTAACTGGTCTTAAGTCTGTCCTTCAAAGTAGAGCAAAACAAATCTAATGCATTTTCCACATAACAACCCTCAAAATACTAGAAGATAGTTCTCATTCTTCCCCCTTATTCTCTTCTTTTCTAATCCATATCTTTGACCTTTTTGACTACAATGTGATAATGTTAACCTCTACTGAGTTTATAGCTAACAATTTCCCAGATTGGTTTTTTTTTGTCCACGTGAATCAGGCAGTTAAGTTACATAAGAGAGAGTGTTAGACTGAAATATGCAAAGACCTGAATTCAGGTCCTGCCTAAGATATTTATTAGCTGGGTGAATGATCATATCCCCTAAACCTCTCTATGTTTCCATTTTCTCATTTGTAAAATGAGGTGGTTAGATTTGATGACCCCTAATGTTGCTTTCTGTTCTAAGTCTATACTCCTATGATTTTGTAGCAAGGTCTTCCTTAGCCTATACAGTTGATTAAAAAACCCCAAAATACAAGACTTTAAATTTAGTCTTATGAAATTATTAGTTTATCAATCAGCCAAAGCACCATGGTACAGAAGAAAAGGCAGGAGAATCAGAGACTGAAGACCTAGGTTCAAGTTAAGGCATATCACATAGTATACATGATACTAGGTAGGTCATTTAACCTATTGGACACTCAATTTTACTTCTCTGTTAAAAATGAGACAGTGATCATTACATTAAACATCTGAAAGGTTAGGGGAAAGCTTAATATGCTTTCCCCTAACTGATATATATATATATATATATATATATATATATATATATATATATATATATATATATATATATATATATATAAAATTTATTAAAAGCTACTTAGATCATATTTCTATCATCCAAGCTATGCACTAGCCCTCCCAGATTCAAGGTATGAATAAATCCAATAAGTCAACTATCCATGACTTCATTGAAATCACTGATAAAAACATCCAACAGAACAGGGCCAAGTATGGTTAGTCCCCTACCATATGATTCAATGCTTACATCTCCACAATGACATTCATCAGCATTCTTTGGGTCCGGTCAATCACCACTAGATCCCTAATTATTGTCCACATCTCTTCATCATGTCCACAATGATATCATGAGAGATATAGCTAAATATAGCTGAAATTCAAGTATAATATGTCCACAGCATTCCTTTAATCTAATAGTTTAGCAATCACAGAAAGGATTGGATTATAAAATCTTTAGGCAAAAGGACTTTCCAACCGTAGGCTATAATGCTGATATATCTCTAACGAAATAAGAACAATTTATATATCTATTGATAAGATATTTTCTTTGTTTTACATAAGAATCTGTACCTGTGTTAAAACAAAAGTGCCATTAAATGCCAACGTATTTTCACATATCTTATATTTCAAAGCAGAGATCAGGGTTCTTCAACATTTTGTTGTACTGACCCCTACATACATTTACTTAAACTTATTAGTAACTATCCTTTCCAACAGAAGTATAAAAAGCATTTCAACATAAACTTCCAATTAATCTTCCCTGCTGTGGACATTAACATCTTTAAATTTAGTGCAGGTTACAAATAATATCCAAAAATATGTATTTGACATTATTCTGAATGGTTATATACCTGTTGACTGGGAACTTTAGTTGTAACTTTTGTTTTAATTATAAAGTAATTAGATCAAATTTATCAGTCATACATAACAATATTATATATATAGCAGCAGATTCATGCATAGATATCTTTTTGTTTGTTTTTGCAAGACAATGGGGTTAAATGACTTGACCAAGGTCACACAGCTAAGTAATTATTAAGTGCCTGAGGCCAGATTCAACCTTGGATCCTACATGCATAGATATCTTTAGGTCAAATTTACTCTTCCAAGTAGTTTTCTGTTAACATGTTTCCCAATCTTATATAATACTATTACTGTAATTAGAAGCTTAAGAGCTTCGGGTCATAAGTATCTGTTTCCCAAGTATGGCAAATCAACCATTTAAAAATGCTTTGTAAATAATCAAATAATCTGTGACATCAAATTAAGGAAAATCCCATTAAAATTTAGTCAAATAAAAGAACATCTCTGGATGAGGGATAGTTGGAAACCATGATACTGTTTGGTTAACAAGGTTCTTCCCCTTTATCAACCAACAAAAAGTATCCTCACATTTCAGGCCATCCAGTAGGCCTTGTGGCTCCCCAGACAGAACTTCCTGGGAAAAAACCTTTGTGATCTTGATTAAAATGCCTATTTTTCTACTCACATATCTATGCAGCCTTTTGAGCAGTCACATGAATTACTAAACATGCCAGAGAAATTGTTGAGGTAGTAGGCTCGGGGCCACGTCCGCCTTCGGTACTTGAAGTGGGGCAGTCTTCTGTTGTCGATTTCATTACAGAAGGTAATAGGCACAGATTCGGCTCCGTGGCTAATATCAGTGTCAGAAACAAACACATCTTTCTTCAGCAAATTCCTGTTCAACTGCACATAAGTATTGAAAGAAAAATGGTACAAAAATAAAAAGCTACACTCCGTCTCAAGCAGGAAACGGTGGACTTCCTTAAAGTTCCTCAAACTCCTTCCACAAGGGGTTTTATAATGCACGTGGAATGCAGCACAATTAGAGTTTGTCTTCGCATGTCGCCTTTGGAAACAACTCAAGATGGGGATCATGAGTGGGTTTTCCACTTTAGAGGTAAGAGGTGATTTCGGCAGACATGTATCACAGCAGTTATGATTCCGAAAAGATAGTTGCAAAGACAGTATTTTTTCTTCTGAAACTTCATTTTCCAAAGTTAGAACTGCTATATCGTCTACAGTTCTGTTAAAAAAGACAGAAGAATGATCAGTAACACAAATCTAAAGGGACACATCTTTAAAAAGAAAACAAACAGCACAGTGGTAGTTGGTATCCTAACACACTGTTATCTAAATCAGAATCTGAAATAATTTACATTTTGTTACATTCTGGTCACATATATAATTGTTCCTAAATTCAGATTATAAATCTCTAGTAGTCTAAAACCATACCTGATACTTCTTGGTTTCATCACTATGCATTAAATTTATTAGTCACTCATCAAATTCCTAGTTGAGACATTATCTATAAGCTCACAAAAAACCACTGATTCAGTGAAAAGCTTGCTGCTTTTATTAGTATTCCAGTCGACTCAATTTTTCCATTTTTTCTCTTTAGTTCTATCACCACTACTAACAGTTGATATTTTAATAGCATGTTGAGATTTTGAAAAGAGTTTTATACCAATTAAACCTTGTAACAGCCCTGTAAATTCATTACTATTATTATCATTCCCATTTTACAAATGAGGAAATTGAGATTTAGAGAAGTTAAGGGGCTCACTAAGGATCCTAGAGGCAGTCTGAAGAAAAAATCTAGGTCTTCCTAATTCTAAGCCCATCATTATCTACTATGCCAACTTGCCTATTTATTATTGTAACACCATAGATCCAGCTGAATATAGTAAAAGAACAATAAGAAAGGAGTGAACATAAAACTTCCAAAAAAAAGAATGAGATTAGAGTTTAAAACCTTGTATTATCATAGAATTCTATAGGTTTTCTCAACTTGTGTTTTTAGTTCTGTCTCTATTCATTATAAAAGACCTGATACTGCTATTATACAAACATTACAGACCACTGACTTTTGGAAAAATGACAGACTAGATCTAGACAAGGGAACTAGCTCACTTCTTCCTGACCCTAATCTTCAGGAGCATAGTAAGAGAAATAGAAAAAGGTAAGCTGACAGACACATGGACAAGTGAACATGGACACAAGGGTGAGGACATTCAAACAAAACCAAAACTAATGACAAAGCCTCAGAGCTGTTTCTAGTACTGCTATAACTATTCTAGCAGTGCTTTTCCAGGAAGAATGAAGAAGACTGGAAGACTACAAACAAAGAGAGTCAGACTGTTGCCATTGCAGCTGGCTCTTGCTATGGCAAGACAAAAGCCTTTGACCTGCCTCTGCAGCTGCTGCTCCTATAGCAAACCCTCCACTAGTAAAATCTCTAAGGCCTAGAAATAGAGATTATTTTCCAGTGTCATTATTTGTCTCCCCTACCTTTTTAAATTGGTATTTGCTTATGTTTTCATTTGTTTTCCAAGTCACACTCTTGGATTCATACACATGTTAAATGTTTCTAAAGTGCAACCTCTCATGTCTGGGGTCAGATACTGGCCATGAAAGGGTATTCCCCTTCATAAGGGGGAAAGAGGAATGCCATTTAGTCGAGGTTGTCAGTCTCTCAAAAGCAAAGGATCACAGATTTAGAGCTAAAAAGACATTCTCCCTTTACACATGAGGAAACTGAGGCCCAGAAAATTTAAGTGACTTGCTTGACATCATAAAAATTAGGAACATCAGAGGTGAGAGATTGACCTCAGGTCCTGTGACTCCCAAAGTCAAAAGTCTTGCTATTTACCATGTCAAGAAAAGGGGGAACAACAAAAACAACAGATGTATTCCAACATAAAAGACTAAGAAACAAAATTAATAAATACAACTTATACAAGGTTTTAAAGTGTACAAGATATTAATCTTATTTGATTCTCACAACAACCCTGGGAGGTAGGGCTATTTTCCTCATTTTACAGATGAGGAAACCTAGGCAGGTAATGATTAAGTGACTTGCCCAGGGGTCACATAGCTAGTAAGTGCATGTGATTGAATTAGAACCCAAAGTTTTTTGACTCTAGACCTAGCACTCTATTCACAGAATCCCTTAACTGGCAGAAATGTAGAATTGTAAGATGAATCTGTAACAAAAGTGATTGAAGAAATACCAGAAAATAAAACAAATTAGCAAGGAGGATTCTAATTAAAAAAAAAAACCAACAGGATAAAATCTTATTTCCCCTTAAATAACTTACCATCATATGATACACCTATTGGGTGATGTCAAGTCTTTGTTTTAGTCTCACTTTATTTTGAATATGAATTATAATTCTTGTCTTCTAAAGCCAGTTGGGCCTTGTAGGCTTACTTCATGATACTTCTGGAACTTCTTTTCTCCTACCAGCTCTTTTTCACCAGCTTCTTTTGCTATTGCAAAACCTTTCAACAAGCACTGAAGCTTCAGCACACTCTTTTACTATCAGGGATCTTTCTTTTGTTGTTTCATTCTATACACTCTTGTCCCTCTACATTCAGCTTTCTAAAGCTTTACATAACTTTATTCTTTGTTTTGGCTCAGGCTATTAACTGTCAAGTGACTTGTACACCTAGGGTGCAATGTTAAGTAATGGAGTGTTTCATTTACCTTTTCATTTTGCCTGGATACAGCAACAAGTTTAAAAAGTACTTTTTCTGGCATCTCTTCCAGTGTCATTATTTATCTCCCCTGCCCTCTTCAACTGATATTTTCTTAGATTTTTATTTGTTTTTCCAAGAGGGCGAAGGAATGGAATATTAAAAGTGCTGAAATACAGCTTTCCATTTCTGGAACCAAAGGATGACTTCCAAGTAAATACAAGGGAATGAAGGAATTCTGTCTGCCTTAGTTTCCCAACAAGTATCATCTGGAAGCTACTCACTACCTTAACTGTACTGAGTTCAAAATTATTCCAGTTTAAATATCTTAAACATTTGAGTGGAAGTGAAATTCACTTAGGAAATTAGATTTATAGTAACAGTTGCCTATCTAATTTAATATTTTTATCTTTCAAATGAAAAGTGAACAATATTGAACACTGGAAAGGAGACAGGAAGAAAAATATGGAAATAAATTAAAAATTATAATTTCAATTATGCCAGTCACATGTACTATATATTATCCTATGAGGTAAGCTCTTTGAAAACTCCTTTGAAGTTCACTCCAGTTCATGGTAAGATCGGTTGCATCCCACCCTCATCATTCTCTATCCTTTCTCAAGATCATTAGTCTTCTTGTCCACTCTATCTGTTACTACACTCACAAACGGGTGGAGGGTGGGGATCACAATATTAAATATTGGTGTTCCAGTTCATGACTTCCTTAACTATCATGATCTGAACTTTCACTGTATCTCATCTACAATTGACGATGATCTTATCATCACTAACAAATGTTCCAAAACCACAATCTAGAACTCTGAAAGTTTTCTACTAACCATAATTGCCTGTCCTTCCATCTCTATTTTATTCTTCCTAAATCTACATCTTCACTGAAACCTTTTCTCATTCCATCCTCCTTGCTGTCCTAGGTCACTATACTTTTATCAGGACTCACTTTAATTCAAAATTTTGGAGCAATAATCCTTTACACTGTTCTCTATGCTCTAAAAACCTTGCCCCCTTGCTTGTTCATCCCATTCTTAATCCTGATAATATTCCTATCATCTTTCTATTTCTACTGTTATTGAAAATTACTGGAATAAGTCACACAAGGGTGCTGACTAGGACCACTACACACACACACACACACACACACACACACACACACACACACACACGTGTGTGTGTGTGTATATGTGTTCTCTAATATTAACTGGATTTCTATAAAGAGAAATCTGAGACTATCCATTATGATCTTTTAGCAAGTCTACAATCCCTCAATAATACCATTTCTCCTTTGCTCCAGTATCTGTGAGGAGGCAGTTTCTCTTTTGCCAAGGTCTTGTGCCTTCGAAACTATACTTTACTGTTCCTCCCCTGGTAGTTTGAGCCTATGATAATCCCTTCCTTCTAATCTTCAATAACTCTATCCACTTAGGCCTTTCTTGCTCCCTACAAAGATCCCCAGATCTTACTTATTCTTGAAAAGACACAGTTTGATTTTGCCATTCCTCCTAGAAATATGCTATAATTCTTTCCTTCATTACCTAGCTGCCCTGGCTCATTCTCTTTTGAATTACTTCATATCATCATTTCTTTTGGCATAATAATATTCTGACACAAATACATATCACACCTTGTTCAGTCTTTTTTCCAATTAATGGGTATCCCCTTCAATTTCCATTTCTCTGCCAGAGCTGCTAGAATTACTAGTCTCTAATTTTTCTAAATGTTTTTCTATTAACAGGTATCAGAATTATATTTGTCCCAAATGGGGAAAGGAAAATTAATGAGATTTCATCAAACTTTAAAGTTGAAAAGTCAAATCAGGAAAACTTTTCCTTTAAAAAGTAAAGTCAATTTAAAAAAAAATAACTTACTTTTAAGTCAATATCAATGCAGTTTCTAAAAATCTCACTTTGCTAAAAGAAGAGCATCCAAAAATGCTTGACTTGCTTCCTTAACCATTTTATCTCAGAAGGAAGAGTCAGCAAACATGGGATTGCTGTTGCGTGTTATTCTTACCAATAAAGAAGGTTGATGGGAATCTTAGAGAAGAAAGTGATTGCTACCTTGGAATTTGTGCTTAATGAAAGGAAATTCTGGCTTAATCAGCCATTTATTCTAGACTTTAGAAAACTTAATTTCAAAAGTTCAGGGAAGACATCCAAAGAGACTAAAAACAGGAACACAAGTCAAAAAGAAAGATCTAAAATGCAAAAAAAGAAACCAACAAAAAAAAACTGACTAGATAATAATCCCCAAAAGGGAAAAAAGTAACCAACCAAAGAAATAGACCAATTGCATTGGGATCTCTCCAGCAAACTCAAATTTGAAACGAAAGAGCTCAATAACCACAGATACAGAAGAGCCTAATGTGTTATCATGCTGAGTAGTAAGGAGAAATATTAGAAGTATATTAGTAACCTCAAGCAATTAGTGAAATATATGACCATAAAAATAGAAATCCAGAGAATGCTAGCATAGTCATTTAGAAGCTAAATGTAAGATATAAGCTCATATATTTCTGTTTTTGCCCCAATCACCATTTTAAATATTATTATCCATGTGATAACAAAAGCTTAAAAAAATGGGATGAGAGAGAGGCCTAGCTTTGAGAAACTCAGTCTTCTTTCATAGAAAACCAAAAAGCAACAGATGAATTAAAATAATAATACCACTTCCTTATGTGCTACATGATCTCAGGAGATCTTCATGAGCCAGAGCAACCAAGGCTACAAGGCTTTTAGGTATAACCTAAAAATAAATAGTTCTGACCTGCATAACATCTGCCATACTAGCTTCTACATATTAAGAAGCCCTTAGGGGCCATATACCTTCTGATTGCTTACTTTAGTCCAGAAAATAGTTGGGACAGACTGGGTCAATGAGCTAAAATGAAGCAGATGATATATAATAATGGCAGTATGACACAATCTTAGAGCATTGAACTTATAGTCAGGAAGTCTGGATTTGAATCCTGCTTCATAGTTACTAGCAATATGACTCTGGGTAAGTCATCAAATCTCTCTGAATCTCAGCTTCCTCATTTGTAAGGTCTAAGGTCCCTTTGAGCTCTAGATTTGATAACTAAAATTCTAATAGGGATAAGCAAAATCTTATATTAAGGTTCAAAAAATCAATTGTACAAGTATAGGATGGAGGAGACCTGGCCTGACAGAAATCCATTTGATAAAAGGTCTAAATCTTTTTTGACTATCATCTCAAAACTGCTAAATAAGGATAATTTGACTTAGACAACATTAATATACATATAGTAGCAGAAGAAGTTATAAAGGAGGACACCCTAGAATAGAGAGGAATGTAGAAATTATCTCATATGAGGATCCCAGTCAAAGAAACAAGTACATTTAACTTAGAGGAAAAAAGATCAAGGCCAGACAAGGAAGCTGTCTTAAAAATACTTTAAGTTTATTGCAAAAGAGGGAGTTAACTGTTGTTGTAGAGAGCAGATATAGGATAAGAACAAGAAGAATTTCATTAATTATAAGGAGGAACTTAATAATGGAATATACTTCAACATCATGTTCTCATCATCACTGAAAATGATTTAGGAAGAAGTTGTGTGATAGCCTGTAAGGAAGTTTGTGGAGAAAATTCTGTCCTACAGAGTATGTTGGACTAAAAGATAACCCCTCAGTTCTCTTCCTTAAGAAAAATCATGATTCTCATTTAATCAACAAGGAGGGAGCTAAGGCAAAGAAAGCTTCTCACCCTATGGCTTCCCTTTACTCAGATGACAGAAAGCACTGGAAAATTGCTTTCATAATCTACTTAAATGATGGTTAAGTAATGAAAAAACCTTCAAAAACCTTTGGGGTTTTCTTAAAAATTATTTTGATAGGTTTCCTATTTCCAAATAAAGCTGAGATATTTGAATGTTTATGTTTTAAAAATAAAATATACTTAAAATACTCAAAACTGACCCTCATAAATTTGTTAAGAATTTTCATCATTTCAGTATTCAAATGAAGAAAAATAAGCAACAACTTCAAATCTTTTTTTCTTTCCCAGAAAGAATGCAAGAACATGTGTTTCCACTGCCAAAATGATAGAGAAATGTCTTTTGACTGAGGACCAGAGCTGACTTAGGCTTACCTTCTGCCTAATAGTAGACCAATGACTGAGTCAGATTCATGCCCTGCATACTCCTTATCTTACCTGAGGAACTCTTACTAGTATTGGGGGGGGGGGCGCGGCACAATAGAATACGAAGAAGCAGTCAGGAGAGCTTAGCTGCTGAGACTTTCTGGCCCTGCCTAAAGGCTACTAACCTTCTTAAGTCCTTCTGGTCTCTCTTCTACCTTCTCATTTTAGACACTGGAAAAATGATTTCTCAACCTAAATTCAGAGATGGATATTTTAACACTTTTCACTGAACCATTAAGATAAATATAAAAATCATAAACTAAGAGGCACTATGCTTAAATATACAGAAACTGGAATAACCTTTTACCAGAAAGATGTGACTAGTACCTACCACATATAATGTTCAGATGTTAAGTTTTAAAGCCTCTATTGGTAAAAAAATAATAATAATCTATCACATGTGAAATTAATCTCAATTTAAATTTATAACAAAATTTCCTTTTTGATACTTAAAAAATATTCATTAGCTATACGTATAAATTGATATACATACAAAATCAAAGATTCTTCTGAATTGGAGTCTTCCTGTGATGTTGGAGGCAAAACACTTATCTTGCTTTCTTGCTTGTTTTCTCTGTCAGTTATATCATCATCTATGTAAAGAATTTAAATGTGAATAAAACCCATGTTATCATAAAAATCATTTCACTATAATGACTACTAAGAATCCTGAGATGTATAACCCCCAGAGGGACCCTAAGATTAGACCCAAAAAACCTAAATACTAGACAGGAAAAGTACATAGAAGAAATATTTGAAATATAGGTTTAAATCTGCCCTTAATTCTATCCCACCTATGCCTGGAATAAATACTGGGGTTGAGTATATATTACATTCATTCCTACAGTTGTAAAATCACAATATAAACTAATTGTTTTTAGCCATGACATCATAAAAGGCCACATCATGGAATGATGTCTCTGAATGTTTACATTGTTCTTTGTGCATTTTTCTCCCTCCTAAAATGTATTTATCTTTTATGTATCCAGTCTTGTATCTTTTTTTAAGAAAGATTTTATTTATTTTGAGTTTTACAATTTTCCCCTATTCTTGCTCCCCCCTCCCCCTGAAGGAAGTCTGTTAGTCTTTACATTGTTTCCATGGTATACATTGATCTAAGTTGAATGTGATGAGAGAGAAATCATATCCCTAAAGGAAGAAAAATAAAGTATAAGAGATAGTAAAATTACATAATAAGATAATGGGTTTTTTTTCCCCTATATTGAAGGCGATAGCCTGGTCTTTGTTCAAACTCCACAATTCTTTCTCTGGATACTGATAGTATTCTCCATTGCAGACAGCCCAAAATCGTCCCTGACTGTTGCACTGAAGGAATGAGCAAGTCCATCAAGGCTGATCATCACCCCCATGTTGCTGTTAGGGTGTACAGTGTTCTTTTGGTTCTGTTCATCTCACTTAGCGTCAGTTGATGCAAATCCTTCCAGGCTTCCCTGAATTCCTGTCCCTCCTGGTTTCTAATAGAATAGTGTTCCATGACATACATATACCACAGTTTACTAAGCCATTCCCCAATTGAAGGACATTTACTTAATTTCCAATTCTTTGCCACCACAAACAGGGAGGCTATGTATATTTTTGTACAAGTGATGTTTTACCCTTTTTCATAATCTCTTCAGGGCACAGACCCAGTAGTGAGCCCTGTATCTCTTTACATCTACTCCTTTACCTTTTCTGTATTTCTCCCCTTGCATATATCTTTATTTTTTGCTCATGTTCATTAGCCATCACATTATTTATATAGTCTATTAATTTTTATAAGGGATGTATGTTACATTTCATAATATACCATTTAAGAGAATGAATCTTATACAATTTCTTCATTTTATACTCTTGTAGAGGAATTTAATTCTTTTTTACGTATGTGGATTTGATTTGATTTTTCTTCTGAGTCAATGACCCTTCAAAATAAAATATCCTCTATGATTTCTCTCTCAATGCATTCAATTTAGATTAATGTAAAGCATGGAAACAATGTAAAATCTAACAGACTGCCTTCTGTGGGGGGATGGGGAGGGAAGCAAGACTTGGGGAAAAATTGTAAAATTCACAAATAAATATATTTTAAACATTAAAAAAATATATCCTCAATACAATGTATATGATTATGTTACACTAATATTCTGGTACAGATTAATCATAAAGAAAAGACAAGTAGGGCAGCTAGGTGGCACAGTTGATAGAGCACCGGCCCTGAAGTCAGGAATACCTGAGTTCAAGCCCGGCCTCAGACACTTAATAATTACCTAGCTGTGTGGCCTTGGGCAAGTCACTTAACCCCATTGCCTTGCAAAAAAAAAGATAACTAGAGAAATAGTTAGAAATACAAATATATGTGTGTGACTTTTATACCAAGGCTACTTCATATACATACGCATGCCTGCAGGCATACAGACACACACACACATATATATAAAGCAACATAGTACAGTAGACAGAGATGTGACCTAGCACTCAGAGACATCTGTCATCATGTTCTGCCTATGACACATTCTGGCTGTATGACCCTAAGATAAATTACTTAACCTCTCAATGACACAGTTGCAGAGCAGGTATCAATGTACATTTGTAGAGGCAATTTCTTATACCAGTAAAGTCACAGATTGGGTCATATCTCCAGGTGTGTGTGTGTGTGTGTGTGTGTGTGTGTGTGTGTGTGTGCACACGCATACACAAAAATGTAAATAACGTTTTAAGGTTTACAAAGCACTTGAACCATAGATTCTCAATTGATCCTCACAGTAACTCTGTGAGATACTACAGGTATTGTCCTTACTTTACAGATGAGAAAACTGAGGCTCACAGAAGTTAACATCATTTGCTCATGGCCCCAGGACTAATAAGTCTTGGGGCCAGGGTTCAAAATCAGGTCTCTTCTGATTCCACCACCAGCATTCCTTCCTCTACACCAGATTGCCTTTCCAGTAATCCTGTGAGCAAAGAAAGTGCTTTGTAAACCTGAAAAGCTGTCAGTTATAATTACTATGATCAAAATATTAATAAAGTTAGAATATAGGAATCCCATGAGGTACAAGAAATCTGATTAAGCAGAAGAAAATCAATGTAAAATATGATAACTTACAGTGGTACTAGAAAATAATTAAAACAGAATTACATGTCTGTAACTAAGAATATTTTTCTTCTATAGGGTACTTGAAAATGTATTTTAATACATTTGAACAAAACAAGATTTGCAGATAAGGTATCAGAAATGGAAATAATTTTAATCTTTCTGGCTTTTCAATTGATAATTAAATGGGATGGGCAGAGTGTAATGCTTTCTTTTAAAAAAATACAATCTTTTGGTTCACTTTTTCACAGTATAGGACATGGCATACATTTATGTAATTATTAGCTAGTGAGCTGTGGTCTTAAGGAATAATCAGTTCCCAGAAAGGGGAACCCTGAGTTCTATTTCTGGGCTTTCAAATGATTTATTATAACATATAATAAGTCACTTGTCCCTCTAAGTCTCAAAAAAGCAAGTTTTACTAATGGAAAAATAAATTAGGGAAGATTAGAATTTATTTGTAAGGTTTTTTTAAATTAGAAAATATATAAGTAATATAATTAAGTAAGAATTTAATGATATACTTTCATTTAAATTAAAAAGTAAATTTTAACATTTTCATCTTTAGAGTATTTGTCTGGTGGTATAAAAAAAAAAATCAGTCACTCTCCTTTAAGGTTAAGGATGACACTTTTTTATATGGAAATGCATTTCAGTTTCTCTGGATAAACTAGGGCTTGTAGTTATCTGCAGTTCCTAAAACAGATTATAATTTTAAGGACTTAACAGTAAAAAAACCCCAAATGCCTTAATTTTAGTGAAGCTTGACCACATGTTCACAACAATTCGAAATAAGAAATTTCAAAGGAAAATAATTTGTGTCTACTGTATCCTACTTGTCCTGTTCTGTCTCTGTAATTCAGAGTCTTTTTTTTTTTACAAGGCAAATGGGGTTAAGTGGCCTGCCCAAGGCCACGCAGCTAGGTAATCATTAAGTGTTTGAGGTCGGATTTGAACCCAGGTACTCCTGACTCCAGGACCAGTGCTTTATCCACTGTGCCACCTAGCCGCCCCCTGTAATCCAGAGTCTTGTGCAATCCCTTGCAGATGGCTGGTGGTAAACAAGTATCTGAAGAATTGAAATGAATTAAAAATTCTGATGACAATTTGCAGTTTTAATTAAAATCTGTTCAACAGTTTTCATTTCCTTTTATATCTACTAATCTTTGAGCAAATTCACAACAGAAAATTAAGAGATAATTTGAAAAAATTATCTCTTCTCTAGAATTACTTTTAAGGTAAGGGAGTCCCTTAGAAGTCAAGTCAGGACTCCTCTCCCCACCCACCTATACCATCAAAAAAAAAATAAGAGGGAAGGGACAGAGTAGCAGCCTGGGAGACCCATGAAACTATAGGGGCAATTGTGTTTATCCTGTTAAAAGGAGTTGTATATTATTAATGTATTTTGTGAGGAAGGCAGAGGATGGGACAGTTCTTAGTGAGAACTGAATTTGTTGGATCTTCATATTACAAAGCAAATCATAATGACATGAACTCAATAAACTAGATTGACCAACATATCTCTTATCTTTAGTTAACATGTCATATTAATGTGTTAAAATCAAATGTACATACCTTTTATCAATAGTAAAGTGTTACTTCTAACTGCTTCATTCACCAGGGTCATGGCTTGAATATATTCTGTGATGAAAAAGAGAGAGAAGCATGGAGAAGGAATGCGAAGGGCTGTTCAGTTCTTGTTAAACATTAACAAATGGTAAAAGCAGCAAGATTCCCTAATTCATAAAACAAACACTGAGCATGAAGCTAACTCAGGACTTTCATTCATCTGTTTTTCAACTCAAACTTCTTCATACCTTGATTTGTTGCTGATCCATCTTTGATCTTTTGTTTGAGTGACAACAATACATTCTGTACATGCTCAAATATCATGTCCACTTTTCCATCCTCTTCTAGATCCCTCCAAAAAGTTTTTGCATCTCCTGAAATAAAAATATATTAAAACAGAAAGATGTTTTTTGGGGGAAAACAAGAGAACCTACAAAGTTCAGATGAAGAAATAAGCTTCTTTTAAGAATAGTAATAAATAGTATCAGTGAAGTCAATGTATCTTCAATGCTACATGAAGAAAAGCAAAAAACTAAAAGAAAATGATCGAATAAACAAAAACATGATCAAGACAGATTGCTATTTTTGAAAGATTTGTTGAAAAGCTCATGTTCTTCCAAATTCTGGTTACATAATTAATCACTCCAACATGCAGGGGCAGCAGAAGAATAAGTTATGGTGTTTTTTTACCTTTCACATTTCTTTTCTAATGTTCCTACAAAAATAAAACAGATAAAATTTCTTATATAAGGGCAGACTGCTATATAATAGTAACTTAAATCCAGAGCTTTCTAATTTTAGGCCCCCTAAATTTTAAACTACAAGTTGTAAGTTCACTTAACTATTATATTAAGCTGGTTGGAGGACCTCCACCTCCTTTTGTCCAAAAACAGTCACCAAGCCCAGAGTGGGGAAGATGATCTAATGATACGAAGAGCTCTCTAGCTATTTTTGATGTCCCTTTCTGCTTTTCATCTGCTGTCTCTATTGCCCAACATCCTATGCCTATTTTTTGGACTGGTCTGGGTTCTCCTGGAGGGTCATGTTTTAAGTTGGTCAACTAACAAGAGTCTGTATTTTACTCTGTATGATCTTTGTCATCTGAGTGTCAAGAACCAAGGTCCTGGAGAAGAGCCTCTCAGAACATGAAAAAGATCTGATTACTGGTTACTGGCTCAGAACTCAAGAGTCTCAATGTAAATTTTTTGCAACTCATAATGCAAGGTCCTGCTCTCTCCTTCCAGAAAATGTGAAAATAGAAGAGGTTACTTCTTGGCCCCAAAGAGGAAGGTCATAACAATGATACCACTATAGCCTTATAGAATTAAGAAGGGATCTCCAAAATAAAAAATGCAAAATAGATAACATAAGTGATAGCCAATAATTTCAGCTGTATGTTTAACCAATGGAAATCAGTTCAATTAATTGTAATAGCAAAGCACCCAAGACAAACAAACACACTTGACAAAAATAAAGAGATGGATGGCTACAAAGAGTAGCAATAGGTTAGAATATATAGTTGTTTATAAAATTTTAGGAAGAAGGATGATAGACCATTATGAACAGTACTATAAACAATGGGTGTTATGGGCAGTCTTTTTTTTTTGTTAAGGGCAGTCTTAAGAAAGTTTAGTTAAGATATACTGTTCTTTCCATCAAGAATGGTGAATTCACAAAGCTTGAATCCTAAAAACAGTCCTTGATGTGTTTAAAGAGGCAACAAAGAAACTAAAGTGAAGAAAGACAAATGAATTAAACCAAAAGGGGACCTGTGGAGGCAATATAATTGTGAGAGGATTGAGGAAGATGTGTGTGTGTGTGTGTGTGTGTGTGTGTGTGATAGACATATAGATATGTATACATACACACATGGCATCAGAAGGTAAGAGAATACACAAAATGTATAGAAAAAAATCAAGGATTTTGTTAAAAAAAAAAAAGAAGCCTGAGAGAACACCAAGAACTACCAACCTATATTCCTGTTCTATTCATATAAAATATTTGAGAATTATTTATAGAAAAATTGAGAATGCATATGAAACAAATCCTTACCATTTCACAATTTACTAAAATATTTAGAGAAGTAATATTCCATTATGCTGATAGCTTGATTCAGTAGAACAAAACACCATCTGATAGGATCTTTTATAATAGACTATCTCCCATCCAGAATTCAAGATCATTCAAAAGTTCTCAGAAGATCTAACATATTATAAACCTGCTCACCTGATTTTTCAGGGTAGTTATGAAGATAAAAATAGACAATATTTGTAAAAAATATTATTTCCAAAGCTTTAAAGTGCCAAATAAATAATAGTTATTATACCACTAAGAAGTCATATATCCTAAGGAGAATAAAGACAAACAGAAAAGTCCCTTAAGGAACAAGTCAAATATTCATTAACTATGGCACAGCAGAATAAACTATTGAATATGAATACAGTGGAATATACTGTAAGAAACAATAACTAATGAATTCAGAGAAATGGGAAGATTACAGGAACTGATGGAGATAAGGGTAAAATTAAGAGGATAATTGACATGCTCTGCATAATAATGTAAAGGAAAATAACACTAAATTACGACAGATCTCTGATCAATAAAGTGATCAATTGTGACTTCAGAAGACTTACAATGAGACATGCTTCCTCTTCTCAGAAGAGTTGGTAGACCATAGAGGTTGAATAAAGCTTACATTGTCAATGTACTACCAGTGTCAATCTGTTTAGATTGATTGTCCTTTTTGTTGTAACAAGGTAGGGTGAACTCATCCATTGGGAAGTGATAAGTTTTTTACAAGCATTTAAATTTTTTTTTAAAATGTTAGTATTCTCAGAAATAATTACCTTTTAACAGAAAGTATTAAGGCAGAGGGACAAATCTCTAATTAAAGAACTTATTTCTTTAAAAATTCTACTTTTTTTGAACAAGGTTTCCAGATTAGATCAAGAAATAATAGACTAAGAATATCTGGATTTTTTCCAGGGAAGACATAGGGATGTGAAACCTGAATTCAGATTTAAAGAAAGACAATGATTGTGTGGGATGGAGCCAAGAAAGCATTTCTAGCCACAGGGGCCAGACAGGCTAAAAATCTATTTACTTATCTTCTGGTAGAAGATGAAGCATGGAAAGAAGTCTATTTTGGCTAAAACATGGTACTGTGAGGATAAGGAAGACTGAGAAGGCCTTTAAAAATTCCAGATAGTAGAGGATTTTAAATTCTTAGTTAAGAAGTTTGTATTTAGGGGCAGCTAGGTAGCACAGTGGATAGAGCATAGGCCCTGGAGTCAGAAGTACCTGAGTTTAAATCCGACCTTAGACACTTAATGATTACCTAGGTGTGTGGCCTTGGGCAAGCCACTTAACCCAATTTGCCTTGCAAAAAAAAAAGAAGTTTTTATTTTATCTTATAGATAATGTAGAATCACTGCAGAATTTTGAATGAGAAGAAATAAGTGAAGGAATTAGTCATGATACCTGATAACCCCAAAATTCAACATACTTACTAATCTGGGAGGCATTTCTGAATGAGGTTGTGTGTGTTCTGTCAGATAGCCAATATAAATAAACATAAAATTATGAGACTAAAATGAGAAAAAGGAATGGTAATGAAACTAAAAATAATTTTAATTTGGCTTAATAAATACCCCAAACTGATAAATGGCTGGAGGAAAGACCAATGACATTGATTACAAAAATGTTGCACATTCGATCCTAAGATCATAGATATAGAGCTAGAAGTAACTTTAAGAATCCAACTCCTCAAAAAAAAAAAAAAGAATCCAACTCCTCATTTCAAGATAAGGAAACTTAAGGCCATAAAAATTATGTGACTAGACTAAAATCATATATATAGATGATGTTTGTCCTTTATTCCTGAAGAAGACATGACACCAGGGAGGTGATGCCATGATGTGAACTGGATTTGAGTGAGGGGGTACTATGCTAAATCACCGGTCTCAAATAATAGTAGTGATAATGGGTATCCAGAGTTTCTCTCCTGATTTTACTGGCAAGGCTTCTAGATTATCCCTGTTACAAATGCTAAAATCACATAAGTAAAAGAGGAAGAGTCAGGATTTGAACCAGGTCTATGAATTTTATAGGAATAGCTTCTATTAATGATGCCTCACAGGCCTAAAGACCACTTAAGTGGTTTTGGCTTGTTAAAATATAGATTTGGCTTGTTAAATATAGATAAGGCAGCCAAGGCAACATCAGTTTAGAATGTAAGCTGTTTTGTAAAGTCTCAAAGATCAGTAGATTAAACAATGTGCAGTTTTATATTTATTTATGAACAGATTATCCCATAAAACAGTTTAAGAAGTAATGGGTTAAAAAAACAAAGTTTAAAGAAACCTTGACTTGAAAACATTGAAGCAATCTCAAGCATATGTAAAGATGAAATTGGAAGGCTAATAGGCAAAATTTTTAAAAGACCTACATTTTTATGACAAGCTTTTTTTTTTCACCATCAAGGACAATGGAACCACTATATTTAGACTTAAAGAGGAGGAAATGGAAATGTCATTAAAAAAAAAAAGATGGGAACAGAAGCTGCACTTAATTCCAAATGGTAGCGGACTAGAGGATAAAATTTTTAAGGGTTTTTTTTTCTCAAGGTACCTCAAAGAAATAGAGATAACAAAGGGTAAAAAGCAAAATTCTCTTAAATCTTATTACTGTCAAAAAAGGGAGAGAGAACCTCACTAATTACTGATCCATAAATAGTATCAATGACATACAGAGCAATGACATCCCTGATAAGACTATTAGAAGGGAACAGGTTTAATTATCTAAATATTATTCTACAGAAGACCAAACTGTACCATCATACAACTGACAGAAAGATGTTTAGAAAATGTTATCTCACCTTTTGCTAACATTAAAAACGCACAAAAAAGGGGGGCAGCTAGGTGGCGCAGTGGATAGAGCACCAGCCCTGGAGTCAGGAGTACCTGAGTTCAAATCCGACCTCAGACACTTAATAATTACCTAGCTGTGTGGCCTTGGGCAAGCCACTTAACCCTATTTGCCTTGCAAAACAAAAAACAAAAACAAAAAAGCATTTGATTTGGTTGAACAAAATGCTCCTTTAAAGGCTCTCTTTCAACAAGTGCTTCCCACACATATTAATATTGTACAAGATTACTTTAAAGATAAAAAAATAAAGATAACTTTTGACAACCTTTCATTTATTAATATCAAGTTACAAAACTGGTACAAATACACTTGTCACTGTAATAGGAGTAATGAAAAAGAGTTTCTCTAAAGATAATGACATTTTAAGCTCCTTTTGGCAGGTGAATGGGATAAAGTCTGAGATTTCTTCAGTAGAATATTATAGATTACAAATAGTTAAAGCTGTGTGTTATGTCCCTTCTGCCTCTCCTCCCCTGACAAGCAATTTTATGTCACCTTGACCAAAATGTAAAGAGTAAACTGACCCTGTCTTATCTGGACTGAAGTCCAGATAGTTCTACATTCCTTGTCCTGGAGGGGGGAGAAGCTGTCTCTGAATTACACGCTTATTCTTTAGAGTAACTGATGAAGACAGATTGTGGAGACCACATTCCTCACTAACAAGGATGGGGGGGGAATCACACTAGGAAAAGTAGATCTTGGATTTCCTGCTCTCTACCGCCCTTTTCTCTCTCTCTCCATGTTTAAGATGGAGCAAGGGGGTCCAAGTCTCGAGAATTGAATAAAACTTTTCCCTTCATACTTTGAGAAATCTTTGAGTGTTATTTAAGTGGGCAAACTCATCTCACACACAGGTGACACTGCTCTTTGCAACCAGTCCTGGAACACAACGAAACCTTCCAAAGACTATAAAAATCAAGAGTTTGGTATGTCCACCCACATAAGAAAAACAAAACAAAACAAACTGATGAGGAATTCCTCTGGTCCAGACTCAAATAGTGTTGAATTGAAAACCTATACAATTGGAATTTTTAAGCTGGAGTTTATGGTCCAATTGGTGTGTGAACAAATATCATGGAATCCACTAACTTTGAAAATTAAAAAAATTAATAACATTTTTATTTTCACTAATTTCTTGAGAGAATTTAACATTTGCTCTATTAATGAAGGTAGAATAAAAAAGAGCAGCAACATTCTGAGACCAGACCAGTCATTCCTTCGTTTCCCAGAGAAAGTTTTGCTGCCTTGAATCTCTCCTTTTCAGCTTCTTTTGTGGATTGCTGGCCCAATTAGACTCTAAACTCCTTCAGAGAAGGAACAGGTTTTTTTTTTTTTTCCTTTTGTATTTCTATTTCTTTGTGCTGAGTACAAGCCTAAAACACTGACAATTGATTGGATATTGGGTAAGGGGAAAATCAAATAGACTGGGTGGCAGAGTGAATAAAATCCTAGATCTGGAGACAGCAAGACCTGAATTCGAAGCTGACCTAAGAAACTTCCTAGCTCTGTGATTTTACCTTTGTCTGCTGCAGTCTTTTCATTTGCAAACAAGTAGAAATAGCATTTATATCCCAGGATTGTTGTGAGAATCAAATGAGCCATCTGTATTTTGCAAGTCTTAAAACAATAAATACTAGTAGATACTATTATCATTATTACTGTAATTAGGCATTATAACCTCAGGTTTATTAACCAATGCTTCTAGGACCCTCAAAAATATAGGATAGTGTGGAGGATACATGGCTTTAGATTATTAAATAGAGGACTTTGGGATGAATTTTATTTTGGATTCTGAATATGAAGCCTTCATGATGTTGATGATGATGATGATGATGATGATGCCGTTTCTCCTTTGTTATCAAAGAAGACCACAACATGAGGGAAGTGATGCCATGACAAGCACATTAATTGGATTTGAGAGAGGGGGGTGATGTGTTAAGTCTCCAGCCCTCACTTTCTTTTCCAGAGCCATCTGTGTCCAGGGGCCAGATATGAATCAGGAGGACTGGAGATATGAGAAGTAATCAGGATTAAGTGACTTGTCTAAGGTCACATAGCTAGTAAGTATCTGAGGCCAGATTCAAACTCCTGTCTTCCTGACTCAAAGACCATACTCTATCCACTGTGCCATCTAGCTGCCCTGAGGTCTTTGAGCAAAAGCTGGATAACAATTTTTATAAGGTCCCTCATGTTGGGGATTCCTTTTGTGTATAGTTGTGTGTAAATATTCAACCACTAAAGTTAGTTCCAATTCTCAAATATTTTGTAATTCAGACTTTTGACAATGCATGACTGGAGATGAGAAATTAAGGGTTACAAAGGAATGTTTGGTTTGAAGACATGTATGGACACGATACCTAAACCTCATGATGGATGTAATGCCATTGATACCTCAATGATAACTCTGAAAGCTGATAACTCTGAGTAATGGTACAGAGAGAAGATAGGACCTAGGCAACACCTAGAGGACAGAAAGGACAGGGTCCTAGGGAAAATCATACTAAGGAGGTAAATAATATTCATAGCATTGGTATTTGTTATAACAAAAAAAAGCCATAAATCACTCAGGCATCAAATAATTGGGGAAAGGCTAAATAAACTATGGCATATGAATGCAGTAATAGCTCTCATTTACACAGCACTCACTATGTGCAAAAAATACTTTGGAAAGCATTTTATTTGTGACCTCATTTGATTTTCACAATAACCTTTTGAAGTAAGTATATTTTTCAGATGAAGAAGCTAAAGGCTAAGAGATCAAATGACTTAACCTAGGTTCCTTCAACTATTAAAGGTCTGTGGTGAATCTGAATTCAGATCTTCCTGAGCACAACTTTCTATCTTCCAGTGGCCTATAAGCACTGCATCCCTCTCAGTCAAAAAGATCTGGGTCCACATTGCCCCTTCTGACATATATAGTTGTATGACTCCAAGCATTATTATGAGTTTCTATGTTTCAGAACAGCTACTGCATGCATTGGCAGAAGAAATTTTCTCTTGGTACGATTCTTAAATACCAAAAAAATCATAGCTCTGATTAAAAAAAAAATTACTCAAATGGAATCTTTGATGAAGATGAAGAATAAAAAGAAATTAAAAAAATAAAGAAAAGAATAAAAAAAAGCAAAAATCACAATATGCAAACTGACTAAAACAAATAACTAGCAACAAAATCTAGAAAAATAAAAGTTCAGAAGAGACAACGAAAACAAATAGGATGACTTTGTTGCTATTTTATTAAAATTAATGTATCTTAAACAATAATGGATTTAAAATTTTATCTGGAGAATTGTTTTCTACTAATTACTACAAAATATAAAGGTTCCTTTTAAAAAGTAAATGACTGGGGTGGCTAGGTGGAGCAGTGGATAGAGCACCAGCACTGGAGTCAGCAGTTCCTGAATTCAAATCTGACCCCAGACACTTAATAATTACCTAGCTGTGTAGCTTTGGGCAAGCCACTTAACCCATTGTCTTGCAAAAACCTAATAAAAAAAAATAATGGAAAAAATAAATGACTAACCAATAGAAATCATATGATTATCTCAATAAATGCTCAAAAAAGTTCTTCCAAAATCTTTATTTTTTGTTTCCTTTCTTATTAAAAATAATAGAGAGCACAGGAATAAAGGAAGTGTTCCTTAAAATGATATGCAGTATCTCTCTAAAACTATCAGAAAGTACTATCTACAATGGGAATGATCCAGAAGCCTTCCCAATAAAATTGGGACATTCCCAAGAATGTCCACTATTATTCAAGTTAGTACTAGAAATGTGAGCTATAACAATAAAAGAAGAAAACTAGGCAATAAAAACTTCTGGGAAAACTAGAAAACAAGAATACAAGTCACTCCCTAATTGACAGATGGTCCAAGTCCATGAATAAGCAGTTTTCAGATGACGAAATCAAAGCTATCTATAGGTGTGCTAAAAAAATGTCTTAAATCACTATTGATAAGAGAAATGCAAATTAAAACAACTCTGAGGTATTTTACCTCATACCCATGGGATTAGATAATATGAAAAATAAGGAAAATGAGAAATGTTGGAAAAGAGGTGGGAAATTTGTAACTTTAATGCACTGTTGGTGGAGTGGTGAACCAATCCAACCCTTCTGGAGAGCTATTTGGAACTACAGTCAAAGGGAAATTTAACTGTGCATACTCTGATTTAGCCAATACTACTACTAGGGCTGTATCATTAAGAGATCATAACAAAGGGAAAAAGACACACACATCTTTCATATATTCATAGCTCTTTTTGTGGTGGCAAAGAAATAAAAATTGAAGGGATGCTCATCAATCAGAGAAATGACTGAACAAGCTGTGCTATATGGATGTAATAGAATACTATTATACAATAAGAAATGATGAACAGGCCAATTTCAGAAAAAATCTGGAAAGACCTGTATGAAGCAAAATGAGCAGGACCAGGAAAACATCGTACACATTATCAGTAATACTGTAAGATGATTAACAATGAATGATTTGGCTCTTCTCAGCTTCACAATGATCTAGGATCATTGTGTACAAAGGACACAGAAAGGAAAATACTATTCGTATCCAGAAAAACAATTGATGAACTCTTAAGATAAAAACATATTTTTTTACTTTACTCTTTTTCAGTTTTTTTCTTTTGATCTATTTCTTTCTTCACAACTGTGACTAATATGTAACTATGTTGTCCATGAATAGCAGCATGTATAACCCATGTCAAGCTGCCTCCTATTTTCAGAAGAGGGGAGAGGAAAAAAAATTGAAACTCAAAATATTGTAAAAGTTATTGTGACATGTAATAGGAAAACATATATTAATGCATCTCCCTAAAATTTTTTTTTAAAAAGTAAATGACTAAAAAACTTCAAAGGTCTCAAAGAACTAACTCCAAGAAGATACTTTGTCAGTCCCAAATCTGTTTTCCCCTTTACTGATGCTCTTATGAATTTCGGCCTTGGGCTTCTAGCCAATAATAATCTAAAAATATTTTTCTAGGGTTCTCTTTAATTGTGATAGACATTTATGTCAGGAAAGATTAAGAAACTATTTCTGAACATCTGTCAATCCTGTTAAGATTATTTATTGAAGAACTCTCCATAATCTGACAGCATCATTTATCACTCCGTTCTTCTGGCTTGAGGAAAGAAGTGGCAGATGTTGAAAAAAAGCAATTTAGACATAAATCAAGTCTTGTTTAGGATTTGGAGTTATTAAAGCAATGACTTTCTTGGAAAGATTTCCTTGGAAATGTCAGTTTATGTCACCATATTCTGATGGGGAATACTTAGAAAACTTGGGCTATGCTATGCACTATACCTTAAAAGGAAAACAATTACAATAAAAAAAATTACTTGAGCTTGAATTAAGGTCACCAGGCAATACAGATTTATTTGTGAAAGGTATGAAAACAATCTCTTAACTCTCACAATCAACTTACTTCAATATTTTTGGGGCTTAATTAGGAAATATTTTGATAACATTTAAGTTATCCCACAAAGTTCTTTTTACCTTTTATTTTCCACAATGGCAATTCTCACTGCTCTGGTCAACCTCTCCTTTAACTTTTTTCTTCTTTGACAATTTTATGATAGATAAGGATAAAGTATTCCATCATTTTTTAATCCAGAGACCCAAAGTCAACTAAGGAGAGCAACCTATGACTGAAAGAATTCTGAAAGTTTGTATGACTCCTTTTGGTCTAAAAAGTGGTTTGCCTAGGAGATCAAGGAATAGTTTACCTGTCAGATCCATGGAAAGGGAAGTAGTTTATGACCAAGGAAGAGTTGGAGAACATCATTAAAAACAAACTAGATAATTTCTATTACATTAAATTAAAAAAGCTTTTGCTCAGATAAAACCACTGTAACCAAGATCAAAAGAAATGTAGTAAAATTGAGAAACAATTTTTATGACTAGTATTTCTGACAAAGGACTCATTTCTAAAATATACAGAGAACTGAGCAAAATTTTTAAAAAAACAAGCCATTCCCCAATTGACAAATGGTCAAAGGATACGCAAAGGCAATTTACAGATGAGGAAATAAAAATGATCCATAGTCAAATGAAAAGCTGCTCTAAATCATTACTTATTAGAGAAATGCAAATTAAAGCATCTCTGAGGTACCACCTCACACCTCTCAGACTGGCCAATAAGACCAGAAAGGACAATGATCAATGTTGGAAGGGTTGTGGGAAATCTGGGATACTAATACATTGGTGGTGGAACTGTGAACTCATCCAACCTTTCTGGAGAGAAATTGGGAATTATGCCCAAAGGGCAACAAAAATGTGCAAAACCTTTGATCTAGCAATACCACTCCTGGGTCTATACCCTGAAGAGATGATGAAAAAGGGTAAAAACATCACTTGTACAAAAATATTCATAGCAGCCCTGTTTGTGGTGGCAAAGAATTGGAAATTCAGTGAATAGCCATTAATTGGGGAATAGCTTAACAAACTATGGCATAGGTATGTGATGGAACACTATTGTTCTATTAGAAACCAGGAGGGATGGGAATTCAGGGAAGCCTGGAAGGATTTGCATCAACTGATGCTGAATTAAATGAGCAGAACCAGAAGAACACTGTACACCCTAACAGCAACATGGGGGCGATGATCAACCTTGATGGACTAGCTCATTCCTTCAGTGCAACAATCAGGGACAATTTGGGGATGTCTGCAATGGAGAATACCATCTGTATCCAGAGAAAGAATTGTGGAGTTTGAACAAAGACCAGAGACTGTTACTTTTAATTTTAAAAAAAAGCATTATCTTATATCTTTGCTATCTCCTATACATTATCTTTTTTTTGCTTATTTCCTATACTTTTTTTTCTTTTTCTCTCTCATAATATTCAACTTAGATCAATGTATACAATGTAAAGACTGCCTTCTGTGGGGGAGTGGGGGGGGAGAAGCGAGATTAGGGAAAAACTGTAAACTTCTAAATAAATAAATAAGTTTTTTTTTTTTAAAAAGCGGTTTGCTAGTTGTTGAGTTGTTTTCAAGTTGCGTCCGACTCTGTGACTCCTTCAGGGTTTTCTTGGCAAAGATACTGGAGTGGGTTTGCCATTTCATTTCCAGCTTATTTTACAGATAAGGAAACTGAGTCAAACAGGGTTAAATGTCTTGCTTAGGGTCACACAGCTAGTGTCTGAGGCTGCATTTGAACTCAGGTCTTCCTAATTCTAGGTCTGGCACCCTATCTATTGTACCACCTTCAAGTAGAACAGGGTTGTTAAATTGGCATGTAGCTTACTAGTTTAATCTCAATCTATTTTCTGCTTCTACTTAGTCCAAACTTTAGAGGCAAGGATATTTGACAGGAGAAAGCAGATCTTCCCTGATATTATTCTGAAGATCACAGGATTTAAAACTGGAAATTAAGTAGTCATCTAGTATAACCTCTTTATTCCACAGATGTGGAAATGGAAGTCTAGAAAGGTAATAGAAACTTGCCCAAAGATCATGCTTAGGAAGGGGCAGGATGAAGAATCAAATCTATGGCTTGAATCCAAATATGGTGCTCTATCTACTACCCTTCACTTCCCACTACCTTTATTTTTTATTTTATTATTATTATTATTTTTTAGATTTTTCCAAGGCAATGGTGTTAAGTGGCTTGTCCAAGGCCACACAGCCAAGTAATTATTAAGTGTCTGAGGAAAGTTTTGAACTCAGGTACTCCTGACTCCAGGGCCCCATCTAGCTGCCCCCTTCCCACTACATTTGAAAATGGCCTTCAAGCAAACTTCATCTTCACCTTTGGAGCACATTTCTTTATAATGAATGAGGGCCACTACTTAGTCATTCCATCAATGCAATCGTATCTATGAGGGAAATTGTTATTATACTACTGTATCAATAACTAATTATTCATTTGTAAGTCATCCTTTTCCCCTCTTAAAATTCATATCATGAAAAGGTCAGCCAGCCTCTGAAGGACATGGCTGAGGAAGGAGATTTGCTTCCAGCTCTAGAAGCATCTCTAAGTATAAACGGGATTCAGTCTGAATGAGGCTTTGCCTGAAGGAGGAATCTTTGGTCCCTTCCAGCAGAGTTTAGGGGAACCAGATGATGAAGGAAAAAACTTGCTAGAGGTTCGGCTGGAGGTGATTTTCTCTTGCCCAGACACCTCGAAGGGGCTGTGTTTCATGATCGAGCCCTGTTTTCAGCAAGAGGAGCTGAAGACTTTTAGCCCATCTACTTATTAAATGGGTTGAATTTCACTTCTCAGTGGAGTTCCCTATCAGAAGGGATTTAATGGTCTCAGGTCTCCCTTGCTGTCTTTGTTTACAAAGAGAAAACATTGACTATAAATTTATTTATTGATTGCCAGTTAGTCTAATTAATAAATTGATTATTAATTATTCTGAAACTCTATCTCAGGGTTCTCATTTGCCTGAGATTCTTGCCTATAAAAGGTCATATTCAAGATTTGGATTTTTTTTTTAATACTTATTACAAAACTTCAGAGAAATGAGTTCAGTGTTCTTCTACAGCTTTCTGTGATAGGAAAGAGAATCTCCCTATTCCACCAAATCAATCTGTGGTACAAGGTCACACATGGGGGGGACAGCTAGGTGGCGCAGTGGATAAAGCACCGGCCCTGGAGTCAGGAGTGCCTGAGTTCAAATCTGGACTCAGAACTTAATAATTGCCTAGCTGTGTGACCTTGGGCAAGTCACTTAACCCCACTGCCCTGTTAAAAAAAAAGATCACACATGAAGCAAGCCCCTGTCTATGGCTTTGACTACTAATCCACTCACTCTGCTCAAAAAGTATCACTGGCTCCCCACTGCCTCAAGGATAAAATTCACATTCCTCTGCTTGGCACTTAAAAACCCTCTTAAACCAATCTCTACTTTTCCAGACTTCTTAGACATCCCCCCCCTTTACATATTTCATCCAGCCATGCTGTTGTGCTTGATGTTTACAAGATCCCATCCCTGTCTCCATGTTTTTAGACATGGTTGTGCTCCATGCCTAGAATGCCCTCCTTCCTCAACCTCCACCCTCAAGAATCCTGAGTTCCCTTCAAAGATCAGCTCAAGTGCCAACTCCTAGAGTCTCTCCTGATTCTCTAGTTCCAAGATCTCCCTACCCCTCATTTCCTTGCATATATTTTATCTAGTTTTACATGTTGTTTCCCTTGATACAATATAAGCTTTGTGCGATCAAGGACTTTTTCATTTTTGTCTAGCACAGTGATTAGCAAATGGTAGGCACCTGATAATGGTTGTTTATTGATTTTAAATGAGAAGGGAGAATAAGCATTTACAGGATGCTTACCAAGTATCACTCTGCTAAGCACTTGACAGATATTTTTTCATTTGATCTTGACAAGAACCCTGAGAAACACATACTATTAATAATGAATAATAATGACAGCATTCCTTGAGTGCTTATTCCGTAGTAGAATTTGCTGAGCACTTCACAAGATCTCACTTAATCCTCACAACAACCCTGGAAGATATGAACATCATTTTGCAGTTGGAGAAATCAAGGCAGAGAGGGGAAATGCTATACCCAAGGGTCACACAGCTAGAAGTACCTGAGGTTGGATTTGAATTCAGGTCTTCCTGAATCCACTTAAAAATGTTTTTAAGGGGGGGAGGCTAGGTGGCGTAGTGGATAAAGCACTGGCCTTGGAGTCAGGAGTACCTGGGTTCAAATCCGGTCTCGGACACTTAATAATTAGCTAGCTGTGTGGCCTTGGGCAAGCCACTTAACCCTGTTTGCCTTACCAAAAAAAAAAAGTTTTTAAGGGGTGGCTAGATGGCGCAGTGGATAGAGCACCGGCCCCGGAGTCAGGAGTACCTGGGTTCAAATCTGGCCTCAGACACTTAAAAATTACCTAACTGTGTGGCCTTGGGCAAGCCACTTAACTCCATTGCCTTGCAAAAAAGAAAAAAGAAAAATGCTTTTTAAAAATTCCCACTGTTAAGAGTGCTTTTTTTTTTTAGGTTTTTGCAAGGCAAATGGAGTTAAGTGGCTTGCCCAAGGCCACACAGGTAGGTAATTATTAAGTGTCTGAGACCGGATTTGAACCCAGGTACTCCTGACTCCAGGGCCGGTGCTCTATCCACTGCGCCACCTAGCCACCCCAAGAGTGCTTTAAAGTCATCAAATCGACTGCTCATTTTCAGTCTAGACACTTAATGAATTGTAGCATTTTATATCATACTGTATTGTAGTACAACTTGAGGTACCATACCATTTAAAGTGTGGTGATAGGGATGGGCAGCTAGATGACACTGCGGTTAGACCAATGGCCTTGGAGTCAGGAGTTCAAAAGCGACCTCAGATACTTGATACAAACTAGCTGTATGACCCTGGGCAAGTCTCTTCTTGACTTAGGGATTTAAGGCTTGCTAACTCATCCCTGAGGGTCTTGGCCACAAACGTGTATGGATGTGCTTGTCATGGCATCACCTCCCTGATGTGGTCTTCTTTGAGAATGAAGAACAAAAGTTCCTCAAGCGGAAATCACAAATGCTATCAAAACCTTCTCAAAGTTTTCTTTCTAATGAGTAAGGTAATAAAATTTTGTTCAGAAAGTTTTATCTTGGGGGCAGAGCCAAGATGGCGACAAGAAGGGATGGAGTCTTAGGAGCTCTCAGATAAAACTCGTCAGCTAAGGACTCTAACTAAACTTTCGAGAGACAGAACCCACAAAGGGACCCAGTGAGGCAGTTCTCCAAGGTAACCTGGAAAAGAGCAGAAAGGCTCTGCTCCCCGGGGTCGGAGGGGCGGCCTGCCAGAGGGGTGGCACGCCAGACCGAGAGAACTTCAGCCTCCCGGAGACAGCCCCAGGGCGCTGGGAGCCGAGGCTCACAGCAGCGGGGGAGTCTCCTGAGCTGCACCCCGAGGAGCACGGGGCACAAAGTAGGGCACACAGCGAGCAGCTTGGTCTTTCTACAGCCCAGAGTAAGAAACAGAAGCAGGCGGAGCCAGTAAGCAGGAGCCCCCAGGGCATGAGCCCATTGAGCTGAGGGAGGGGAGTGAAGAGAGACTGCAGAGCTCTGTCCTCTGCCTCTGGAACAGGACTCTGGGGCTCTGACCACATTCAGATCCTGATCCCAGTCTAGGCCCCCCCATAGAACAGCAGGGCCCCCCCACCTCGGCCAGTGGCAGAGGGAGGCACTTGTGGTCATTCACAGACCAGGAGGGAGTACAGAGCCTCACACACTGAGACCCTTGTGGGAGTGTCCCAAAAGCTCAGGAAGCACCCCAAAACCAGGCACAGGCTGGGAAAATGAGCAAGCAGAGAAACAAAAGGAAGACTATTGAGAAATATTTTGCAAATGAGCCCAAGAAGGATCAAAATACTCAGTCTCAAGATGAGGAGCACAAGCTCCTGCATCTAAAGACTCCAAGAAAAACAGAAATTGGGCTCAGGCTATGACAGAGCTCAAAAAAGACTTTGAAAATCAAATGAGGGAGTTGGAAGAAAAACTGGGAAAAGAAAGGAGAGAGATGCAGGAAAAACATGAAAATGAAGTCAGCAGCTTAGTCAAGGAAATCCAAAAAAATGCTGAAGAAAATAGCATGCTAAAAACCAGCTTAGGTCAAATGGATAAAACAGTTCAAAAAGTTATTGAGGAGAAGAATGCTTTAAAAAGCAGAATTGGCCAGATGGAAAAAGAAATAAGAAAACTCTCAGAGGAGAACAAATCCTTCAGACAAAGAATAGAATTCAGGGAGATTGATGAATTTACCAGAAATCAGGAATCAATACTTTAAAACAAAAAAAAAAATGAAAAATTAAAAGAAAATGTGAAATATCTCATTGAAAAAAACAACTGATATGGAAAACAGACTTAGGAAAGATAATTTAAAAATCATTGGAATACCCGAAAGTCATGATCAGGAAAAGAGCCTTGACATCATTTTCAAAGAATTACTACAGGAAAATTGCCCTGATATTCTAGAAGCAGAGGATAAAATAGAAATGGAGAGAATCCACCAATCCCCCAGAGAAAGAGATTCCAAAAAACCAACCCCTAGGAATAGTATAGCCAAGTTCTAGAACTCCCAAGTCAAAGAGAAAAGAAAAAAAAGGGAAATGGAATGGGAGAAAGAAAAAGGAGAGGGGGAATAGTCCAAGATATTTCACATAAGATCTTTTTTATTACAATGAGCTATTGCAATGATATGGAAGGGGGGAGGCAAGGGGGAATGAGGGAACCTTTGCTCTCAACAGAGATGGCTAGGAGAGGAAACAGCATATATACTCAATGGGGTATAGACATCTGGAGTAAGAAGGAGCGGGGAGCAGGGGGAAGGGGTGGGGATGTGAATAAAGGAGGAGAGGATGGGCCATGGGGGGAGAGTGGCCAGATATAAGACATTTTCTTTCTTACTTCTTGCAAGGGGCTGGAAATGGAAGGCCTGCCCAGGACCATAGGGCCAGGTGGAATCTGGGCCTAAGAGGTGGTATGGGGGCTCAGGGCTTCTTGGCCCCAGGACCAGGGATCTGTCTGCTGCACCACTCAGCGACCCTACAGCAGAGTCAGAGTGAAAGCAGAGAGAAAATAGAGTACATGGTAGTGGAGAAATAAGAAAGGAGGGAGTTGCAATGGCAATGGTACAAAAATATGGAAGTAACTTCTGTGATGGATTTATCATAAAGAATGAGATCCACCCATGACAGAGTTGTTGGTGTTGGAACAAAGACTCAAGCACATTTTTTGTTATTATTATTTGGGGGAGGGTGCAGGGCAAGTGGGGCTGGATGGCCTGCCTGGGGCCACATAACAGGATGATCTTTGGGTGTCTGGGGCCGGATTTGGACCCAGGTGCTCCTGGCTCAAGGGCCAATGCTCTGTCTGCCACCCAGACACCCCTACTATTATTACTATTTTATTTTGGGTCTTTTTTTTTCTTCTTTTTGGTTTTTGCAGGGCAGTGGGGATCGGGTAGCTTGCATATCACACGGCTGGGTGATGGTTGGGTTTACAATGCTGGATGCTGGATATGGGCTCGGGTGGTCATGGCTCCAGGGTTGGTGCTTTGTCCATTGCACCACCTGGCCATACCTACAATTATTACTTTTATTATTTTTTTAATTTTAATTTTTTTTCTCTCCCCTTTACTTTTTTTGCCCAAGCAAGTCTATCTATATTCATGGGGGAGGAGGGGTATTTTTTTTACTTGTAAACAAGAATATTTTATTAATGTAAAAAAAAATTTGTACAAAATGAGAATAAAAAAATAAATTAAAAAAATAAAATTTTGTTCAACTTACCATTTCTTTCTTCCATCTTTTGCAGTGGCTGTTGAAGTATGTAAAGCTCTTCAGGATGAGATTCAAAGGAATATTATTACAGTTGACTCTAATTGTGAAACATAACTAACATCCAACTTTGACTCCTATATTCCCATCTCCAAGGCCCTGGCAGTCAGACATCATTTCTCTCTTACTTATTCTATTTTGGATCCAATGTCTTTTGATAAACTTAGTCTGGTGAATTTTCAGACTGGAAATCATGATAAAAGGGGGACTATGAGAGATGACTAATTTTCAAATCTCATCTTGAGTTCTTCAAGTTACAATTCAAAATCTTGGTCAGAATGTGGACAAATTAAACAGGAACTTTATTCACGAAAGCATTTTCATTCTTTGCATTCACGAATCAGGAAAACTATATGGAAACCTAAAAAAAATAAAAAATAAAATTTTACTTAGATATTAGCTAGAGAAACTAGTTGACTCAATTTCATTTTTAGGATGAGTAAAAGGATAGTTTCAATAAATTCATTATAAGATATTATGTAAATAACCCGGACTTCCAAGTGAAGTAGAAAAGTGCAATTCATTTATAAAATATATCGAAGGGTGGAAACAATTTATTTCAATTTATGATGGGTTTCCCACCTGGAGCCACAATTTTCTTAAATCCAAAGGGTTTTTTTTGGCAACACCAAAGTAGTTAAATAATAGAGCCCTAGTGTCTTTTAACCCTTCAAGAAATAAAATCTGGGGGCGGCTCCGCAGCGCGGTGGATAGGACCTGAGTTCAAATGTGACATCAGCCACTTAATAATTACCTAGCTGTGTGGCCCTGGGCAAGCCACTTAACTCCGTTTGTCTTGCAAAAACCTAAAAAAATGAAAACAAAAAATAAATAAAACCTGGCAGCTTTCTGAGGAGGTCCTCCTTTAGAGGCAGAAACCTGTCTATAAGAAAAAGCCCCTGCGCCGGGTTGCCCCGCCGGGCCGTCCTTTCCCGGGCAAAGAAGGCGCTGGGGACTCTTTTGTTAGGGCACTAAAAGGGCCGGCATGGAAGGACACCGCGGGGGCACAGCGCAGTTTCCTGGGTCAGCTGCCGCCGCTGCTTCCGCGGCACACCGGGCCGGAAGCGGCGGGCCGGGGGTGCCCAGAGCCGAGCGTCCCCCTCTAGGGCTGCAGGCCGCCGCGTTCCTCGGCTCGCTTGGGGCCCAGCCCCACGGGGTCCCGAGGCCCCGGGCTACAAAGGCTGGGGCGGCGCGAGGCCCCACGTGGGCTCCGGCCGACCTCCGCGTCCCGGCGGGGGGGGGGGGGGCGGCGCGCATCCGGGCCCCGCGGCCTGGCTCCCCGCCCCCACCCCCTGCGGCGCGCCCCCGCCCGGGGCCTTCCTCGCTTCCTGGCTTTTTCTCTAAATCCCCGGCGGACGCCTCCCGTCGCTAGATGCCCCCTCACCGGGACGGAACGCGCGCTTCCGAGCATCCCCGGGCATCCCTACGGCTAGAGCCGGAGTGGGCGGAGCCGCGTCTCCGGCCGCGGGCCGAGCGCTGCCCCCATTGGCTGCTTCCCCCGCCGCCAGCCCCCTGCGACGCTCACGTCCGGCCTCCGGCAGGTAGCGCGAGGCGCCTGTCATTCGCTCCGCAGTCTCCCCGGCCGGCGAGCGCTCTCCGCCGTCTGATTGGTCGCGCCCAGCCTCGGATTGTCTCGCGCTCCGGCTTTGAGCCAATGGGAGCCAGGGCGGCCGAGGAGCCGGCATCCTAGCAGCGGTGCGCCGCGGGTCCCTCCGGTAGGTGTGCGGCTGCCATCTTGTGTGTGGCGTTGCCCGGGGCGCCGGGGTGGGGTGCTCGGAATCGGCGCCGGCCCAGCCCAGGGCTTCGCGACCATCCCCTCCTTCCGGCGGGAAGGGGGACAGCGCCGTCACCCCGAGTTTCCCAGCAGAGGAGAGCCCCTTGTCGGTTTTGTTGAGGGCGCGCACCCCCGCTCGGCCTTCCCGAGGCCCCCGAGAGGGTTGGGGGGCAGCGCGAGGAAGGCTTCCTTCCCCCCCGCCTGCAGCGCCGGGGTGCCGGGCCCCGACCGCGGCTTCCACCCGGCCATCTCCGGCCCCCGCGGCCCTGTGCCCCTTCCTGGCGGGGAGGCTTCGTGTCACCCCGCCCTGGACTCGCCTGGGGACGTGGTGTGGGGTGTCACGCAGAAGAGAGAAGGTGTTTGCCCCCCCAGAAACCTCCCGCACTCACGAGCTCTTTCCCCACTAAAAAATGATGAAATTGGGGGCGCAGTGGATACAGCACCAGCCCTGGAGTCAGGAGGACTCGAGTTCAAATTGGCCTCGGACACTCACTGAAACCATTGGCCTTGAGAAATCTTGAAAAAAATTATGAAATTGGTTTGTATATAAAAGTAGGAAGTCACCACATCTGACAACCAGGCTTCATTGAGTTGTTAGTTGTGGCGTCCAGGTGGAGGAGGGGCGGGTCACTATCTTATTTCATTGAGTTTAGCTTTCAATTATTCAAGGCTAGCCCAAGGTCCAGCTGTATGATTGTTTTTGGTGACAAGGATATCCAAGGAAGCAAACAGCTGTGATAACAATGAAGAAAACGATAACTTCTATCCTGTGGCTCAAAAAGCTTCAGTTTCAAGAATTCTTTGTTCAGATTCGAGTAATATGCAGGAATGCAATGATGAACTTAGGCTTGAGAGAAAATTTAGCCTAGATGCAGTGTTTTATCAATAATGGGTGTTTGTTGAGTTACAGAATACAGAAGTGCAATGCTCTAACTTGTAGATAAGACTCTAAATGAAAATATAATGCTTTTAATTGAAATTTCACCTGTTGAAATTTTGACTCCTTGAATGTAGTTGCTTAGGGCACATGTGTATCTATTCATATAATTCATATAAATTCAGTAGATTTCACAGTCAGTTGATGTGTTGTTGAATAATCATTTTATAATCATTTTATTAGTAAAACTCATACCACTATGGTGCTCCCTAGATTTTATTATGCTTTTGTGGATTACCCGTTGCTCTTCTTTCACAAAGCAAAGTGCCCTTCCCAAGCAAACTTTGAACTTTGGCACTGCTTGAAAAATCTGTAAGTTAGTACTTAAGTGAGTACTTATTGAAGCTTCTTGATACAACCTCATTTAAATAATCTTGAAATAACTTTGAATCAAGAGTTAGGAGACTTAAATTCTAGTCACAAGCTCATTATACCAAATCAACTTTTGGGGCTTGTTTCCAAATATGTAAAATGATTTAAATTATTTGGATCACTAAGATCCCTTACAGTTAGTTATATGACACATGCTGTAATCCCCCATTGGAACCGGTAAGAGAGAGGGCATAAGAGTTGTCTTTCTAATTCTCAAAGTTCATCAGCCCCCAACCATTGGCTGGCTGCTTTCTCTCTGTGATGAACAATTGATATTGAATAGTCAGGCTTAATTAGCCATTATAATAGGTGTTTATTTGGTACATCCCCTCACCAAATCTGTGACATGCTTTCAAATCACCAGTGCATCCAGACATTTAAGCTGGCTGTAACTTTTCTGTTTGGCTCTATGCAGAGCCTGGACTTTGCCTTCCTGCCTCTTATCTTTGGCTACAAATGCATACAAATGACCTTATGTTGTTTTATAGTAATTAGTTGCTGTCAGCTGTTGCTATCCTAGAATATGCTAGAATTAGAAAGTCCAAAACTTCTGACCTTCCAAATTCCACCACATCCTCCTCAAGTCACAAGTAAGAAGGATGAGACCAAAGCATTTCCATCTAAGGAGCATGATGGCCAAATCCCTCAACCAGTAAGAATGACTTGTCACACTAAAGGAGCTATCCAGGCCTGAGTCACATGGAGTTCGTTATCAAGATATTTTCTTCTCTAATTATGGATTTCAGGCATAGTATCCTATCATTTTACTTTTATGGGATGAGAGAATTTTCTAGGCCAACCCCTAACCTTACTCATTTATGATATAACCATGATTCTATGCCTTGAGTCTTTTCTATTTTTGGCTTTTTAATTTTTTGGTTTTTTTCCTCGTACCCCACAGGCAAAGGAAGGCAGCTAGGGAGTGCAGTGGATAGAGTGCCAGAGCTGGAGTCAGCAAGACTCATGTTCCCAAGTTCAGATCTGCTCTCAAACATTTTTTAGCTGTGGGACCCTAGGCAAATCCCTCATCCCTGTTTGCCTCAGTTTCCTCATCTGTAAAATGAGTTGGAGAAAGAATTGGTAGACCACTCCAGTATCTTTGAGTAAACTTCAAATGCTGTTATAAAGAATCAAGATACAACTAAAAAATGACAAAACAACTTCAGCAAAGGCAAAGGACTGTAACTTCTATAATATACAAATAAGTTTACATTACTGATTTTCATTTTTATTAGTTAAAAGGCAAATATTCTAAAAAAATCATTATATGAATGTTTTTTACTTTAAAGAACACATTTTGATTTGGTAATTATGGATATCTCTCACACTACTTTCTTTACATGAACTACATGATCAGCAACATTTTAAGCTGAAATGAATCATGAATATGGACAATATGGTTTGCTTGTATTTTGAACAATTAAGATTTGATATTTGCTTGTTATATCAACTCAGTAAAATGAATTGTAGTATAATATACATTTTAAAAAATTCATTTTATAATTTTTATTATATTCTTCTAATTATTATAATTATGCTTCTCCTAGTAAAGCAGCTAGGACAGCTAGGTGGCACGGTGGATAGAACACTGGCCTTGGAATCAGGAGGATGGGAGTTTGAATTTGACCTCAGACACTTGACTGTTAATAGCTGTTACCTTGGGAAAGTCACTTAACCCTGATTACATCGAATCCAGGGCCATCTCCAGTCATCCGGATCATATCTAGCCATTGACCCAGATGACTCTAGAGGAAAAAATGAGGCTGGTGACTTAGCACAGCCCCACCTCATTCAAATTCAGATCATGTTCTTGTCTTATTTAACATCACCTCCTTGATGTATTAGTCTTCTTCTAAAATCTATTTGTTTGTTTATGTATTGTTTTTTAAGGCAAAGTTCTTAAGTCTCTTGCTCAAAAATGGCATGGTGTTTCCTACAAGCTCAGAAAAATATTCTTATGTATGTGTGGTCAGGGTTTTCTCACCAACAAAGCTAATCAGGTGTAAAGAGGTTGTTTTAAAAATGGTCGATGAAATATTAGAGAAAGGAAGGGAATAAATATATTAGGTGCTCTGCTAAGTACTTTACAAAGATTATTCCATTTGATCTGTACAACTCCATGAGGTTAGTGCTGTATTATTCCATTTTATAGGAGGTAAATTGATTTATCCCAGGATCATGCAGTAAGTGTCAGAGGCTGGATTTGAATTTAGGTCTTCCTGAATACAGACCTAAAGTGCTTTTTCACTGGGTCACTTAGCTATCAAGAGGAAAAATATAGGAAATTTCCCCTATTTCCATGTGAGAAAAAAAGCCACATTTTTTTGTTGTTACCCTTTGTTATATATATCTATATCTCTATATATGTATATATATATATATATATATATATATATATATATATACCTATAGTAATTTTTCTTTTTTTAGAAAAAATATTGCTCACAATAGAATCTCCTCATATTGCTCAGTGGAGTTTTCCTGTTTTAAACAATTAGGATGATATTTCATAAATTTTATGTCAATATTCCTTTATTATTAATTACTTCTGACTAGCACTAATCTTAAATTAGATAGAATAACTTTTTTTTTGTACCATATGTTTGGTTTTATTGATGTGAGGAACTAATTTCCCATTGAAGATCTGTAATTGTCTTGCAATTAAGTTAATTAAGTATCTTTAAATGCTTACCCAAATGTTTGCAAAGTTTTAGGACTAGCAGCACTCCTTCTTTCCCTTCGCCTCTCCCCAAGTCATTTTTGGAGCAGCCACCCTTCTACAAAAAGGGCCACTACCACTACCAGTGAGCGCTAACCATCTGCCCCATAAAGTCCTGGAAAGCCCAAGAGCCCCAGGAATTAGCAAGCTTCTTGAAACTTCCACTTCTACTTCTTCCCCAGCCAGTGCAAGGCAGGAGAGCAACTTCCTCTGAAGGTGCTTCTTTTCAGTTTCCTCCTCAGCAGCTGCAACTCAGAAAATTCTTTCACCAGTTTTTGATATAGTTATGTCATGACACTCCAGAGTTATATTACCTTCTTCTTTGCCCCCATGAATCAAGTGTGGAGATTTTTCCCACTGGACTTGATATTTGAAGTTTCCTGTATTGTGTCTTCCTATTAGAATGTAGGCTTAATGATGAAAGATTCTGTTTGACTTTATGTATTCTCAGGTGCTTTAAATATAAGCACTTAATAAAAAGTATTTTCTATCAGACACTGTTCTGAGGATGCAAAAATAAAACAAAAAGTCTCTGTTCTTAAGGACCTTACATCCTAATTGCAGAATTGCCTAGTCACTGAGAGATTAAGGGACCTTCTTAGAGCCACACGGCCAACCTTGACCAGAAGTGGCCTTGAATCAGGAATTTCTGACTTGAAGTTTCTTTCTCTAGACATCACACCTAGGTGTCTGAGTTATTCTGCTTCGTTTCTTTTAGATGACTTTCACAGTCTTAGTGAAACTCATAAGACATAAAGATGAATTTGAAACTGAATATGACTATAGAAAAAATAGTACTGGGCTTAATGGAGTCTATAGTCATCAAACCTATCAGAGTCTGAATTATGTGCAGTATTTGGATGTAAAAATACCGTGCATATGCTTGAGCCTTTTTTCCCCCCATCAGAATTGTTTGAATTATGTATTTGAACCTCCAGATAAGGTATATACATATTACTAAGCAAGAGATCTCCTACTAAAAACAAACTAGTTTTTCATTGCCTGTTTTAAACTAACTAAGCAGATTTGGCAGGAAACCTACATCAAGATATTATACTAGTGGCCCAGTACATCTCAATCTTTTTTTTTAGATAGCATATGTTTGAGAGCTACAGATTATGTTCTGACTAGGTTTATTTTATAGATGACTCAGTATATATCCTTCAAATAATACATTCAACTTACCATGTTGGGTTTTTTTTCCTAGATCCATCTACTCATATCCTCTTTTCTTAATGTTTTTCTTTGATCTTAAAAAAAATACTTCCTTTAATATTATCTTTATTAAAAAATTTTTTAAAGTTATCTTTATTGTTAAGGTTTTACTGAATAGAAAACACAACTAAGCTATATAGTCTTACCATTCATTTAAAAGGAAAAACCCTCTCTTCAACCTCTAGCTATCAAAAATTATGAAAGAAGTTAATATTTAGAGCTGATAAGGGAAGGGAAGGGGGGAGGAAGGGAATAAGCATTAATAAATAAGCATAAATTTAAAATGCACTGTGGTTAAGTACTTTAGAAATATCTCATTTGAATGAATATCCATAAATATATTTATATGTAGCTAAAATGCTACATCTATAAACTATAAGATTTCAAATCTCTGTCAATTTCTCATTTGGGTTTTCATTGCAACTCCATGAGGTTCATAAATATTATCTTTTTTTACTGATAGGAGCAAACTTCAGAGAAAATTATTTGTCTACATATTAGTAAATGACAGAGGCAAAATTTGAAGTAGGTCCCTCCTGGTTCCATATCCTTGGGTCACATACAGCCCTCAAAGACCATGCTTTATTACATTTTGTTATTATCGTCATTATTATGGTTTACATTCTAGTCATAAATAAATATTAGGGGCAGCTAGGTGGCGCAGTGGGTAGAGCACCAGCCTTGGAGTCTGGGGGAGCCTCAGTTCAAATCCGGTCTCAGACACTTAATAATTGCCTAGCTGTGTGGCCTTGGGCAAGTCACTTAACCCCGATTGCCTTAAATAAAATAAAAAAAATTAAATTCTTTACATGACCCTTGACAAGTTTTTGTTGGACAGTGTGACCCAGAAAAGCTAAAAGATCCATGCCATACTGTTCAAGCTTAAGAAAACTTTCTGTGAGAGTTTACAGAAACAGAAGTTTTTAAAAGGTTTCCTGATGATGATGATGATGATGATGATGATGATGATGATGATGATGATGATGATGGCTAACATCTATACAGCTTTTTCCTGGTACTGTGCTAAGCACTTAGAATTATTACATGAATCTTAAAATAATGCTGGGAAGTAGGGGGGAAATTATTAGCCCCATTTTACAGATGGAGGAAACAGGCAAGCAGAAGTTAACTAACTTGTCTAAGATTTTCTTGACTCCATCCATGCTCTATCCAATCCACTGCATTTCTTTAGCTGCACCTACATATTTGAAGATTGTTCTATTTGTAACTCTTTAAGTCATATTTTTTCTGTGGGAACAAATTCTGAAATTACTCATTTAAATCAGCATTCAATAAATTTGCTAGATCCAAAACTTAGGAGTAAAATTAATTCTTAAAAGTAAAAAAAGTTTTTTTAAAAAAAGGAATAAAGACTCCTTGTTGCCCATGACCTTTGATTCTCAAACCAAGGTTGAGATTCAAATTAAAGGTCTACAGAAAGATCTCAATGAATCTACTGTGAAGATTCCAAGAAGAAGCTGAGCACATCTGCTGAGATGTTTTCTAATACTTCCTTCTTTTCCCCTTAGGGGATTACAAGCTGGAAAGGCCAACCTGCAAGAGATACAGCAGTTTTCTTAGGACCAAAGGAGTTTCTCTTTCATCTGAATTGCTCCTGACATGAATGATGTTCTCTTGTGAATTTTGCCTGTCAAATTTATATAATACTAAAATCTGAGAATATATGAACAAGAATTATAGTGTATACTTTTTACTTAGAACTGTGACACCAAAAATACTAAGCAATAAAATGAAATTTCTTGATGTTTAAAATTCACTGAGTTCTGACATTTCAGTGGGAAATAGGTTTTATTTTTACACAATTTTTTGGTTATATGTTTATTGCATAAAGTAAGATATACCATTATTAGATTATGCTGCAGATATAAATGATGCCTGAACAAAATAATTAAGTAAACTTTACAATATGCTTTTAGAAAATGTACTTTATAGTAAAAATTTGTTTTGCTGAATTGCACTGGTATTCAGTCTTTGATTAACTGGGGATTAAACATTATTTCCATGATTATAAAATATTGGTCCTTGAAAGCACTATTCATCAAGCAACAAGAATTTATTAATAAAATGTTTATTAAAGGTAGCTTGGTGGTGCAGCAGGTAGAGCATTGGACTTAAGAGTCAGAAAGATCTGAGTTCAAATATGGCTTCAGCATTTACTGAATGATTCCTGAGCAAGTCACTTAACCCCTATTTACCTCATTCCTTATCTGTAAAATGGGGACACACTGGAGACTAAAGTGGCAAACTACTCCAGTATTTTTGCCAAGAAAATCCTCTGAATAAGCACATAAGGTCTCAAAGTGTTGGACAGTACTGAAAAATTGTCTTGTAGATTAGTAGGTGAGACCTGTCTGTCCTACTCAGCAAATTCCTTTTCATAATCTGGATATCGGAAGTTGAAGTCTGAAATGAAATGAAACATCCACACATACAGATATTAAAGGAAATTTTGGTTGGAAAGTTGTACTAGTAGCTAGGGAGATCAGAAAAGGTCTCATGGAGGAGATGACACTTGAACTGAATTATGAAGTTAGGTATTGTAAAAGGTATAAGTGAGAAGGGAAGGCACTTCAAGTTTGGGAGCAAGAGGTAAAATGTCATATATGAGAAATAGAAATCAATGAAGGAATTTGTTTTATTTGACTACTCATATTTGTATTTGGTTTTGTTTTTCTTTGTCAAAACAGGGAGGGCCTGGTGGGAAGGAGAGAAATTGGAACTGAAAATAAAAAAAAAAATAAGTAGGTAAGTTTGCCTGCCCCAGGAAATGATAGGTAATTACCATGGGCTACTTTCAAGTAGGGTTGTTTTAGATTGTACTTAGTTGGGTATGGATTTGCCAAATGAGTTCATTTCCAATTTAAAAATGCTGTCGTGCTATGTGGACTGGAATTTAGAAGAGAAACTAGAGCCAGTGCATAGATAGATATGGAAATTATTTGCATAGATATGGTATTTTAACCCATGGGAGCTAAATCAATTGAGAAGGGAGATTATATTTGAGGAGAGGAAGGCACCTTGGTATATAACCTTAGTGGATGGGATGCTTATGATGAGCTAGCTAAGATTGTGAAGAAGCAGTCAGATTGTATAAAATAAGGTAAGAAAATTTTCTTCATTGTATATAGTTCAGATTACAATATGAAATACCAAACCAAACATATCTTTTCCAGAGCAGTAAACTGGATGGTTTTCTTAGTTGAAAGTTGATTAAAAAAAAAAAAGATAGCATTTAAAAAAAACAAATGGAATTTTAGTTTTTATATAAATGTTGACAACAAAGGTTTTTTTTTCTTTCTGTTTCCCTTCCTTCCCTCTCATCCCACACCTTCCCCTCCAGGGGCATACAAGGTAGCATAGATTGTATAACAATTTTGTCAATTAAGAAGTACATTATTTTGTGGTTTCTTGAGGTCCCTTAAGAGAGTTTTTCAGTTAATTTTTAATTTTGGAGTTATATTAAAATTAGAGATGAAATGCTATTTTATACCAGTGATAGTGCTCTAAAATGACATTATATTATCTTATGTAATTTAATATTTCAAGTCTTTCAAAATAGCTTCTGAAGTTTTTGCTTTTGTCCTAAGTAATTTTTATTAGTTACTTAGGTGACAACAAAGGTATGATTCTCAAATTGGCAGATGACATGAAGTCAAGGAGATATAACTAAGAGCAAACTAAGATGAAATGTAATACTTCAGTGGCTTTATGATATAGCATCATTGTGGGTACTCCCTCCAATGATACAAATTGCAAGCTATCCATATCTTCTGCTCCTGTGTAAGTCTTCCATTTCCCCTGTAAATCTCCTCTAGTAGGTTTACCCAAGATTCTAAGTACCTTGAATCTCTTAATATTATGAGGTCTAGCCTCTTGGTCATCAATAGGGACCATATATTTATCATATGTATTACATAACCATCCTATCTCCTTTTTCAGTCATACATTCTTAGATTTTTTTTTAAAGATCACTTTTGGGTCTCTAGTCTGTGTGTAGACATCATAGATCTCTCATTTGCCCTTTGAGACCTGCAGTTTTGGTTGGTGGTGACTGGTACTTTCTGATTCTCAGTCATAACACATCGATGTTATTAATAAAAAGGTGAAGTTTTGTTTCGGGGAGAAGCTTGAGTCATTGAAAGTACTGCAGAGGGGGCGGCTAGGTGGCATAGTGGATAAAGCACCAGCCTTGGAGTCAGGAGTACCTGGGTTCAAATCCGGTCTTAGACATTTAACAATTACCTAGCTGTGTGGCCTTGGGCAAGCCACTTAACCCCATTTGCCTTGCAAAAAAACAAACAAACAAAAAAAAGTACTGCAGAGTTTTCCAAATGCAACCCAGAAAAGTTTTCCTTATCACTTTATTTTATAGCCTAATTCATTTTCATCTGTAGTATCCTCAGGATATTGTATCATAAGTATATAATAGATTACAAAGTGAATATCCTGCATCCATTTTGTTTTTCTTGGATTTAACGTTAGGTAAAACTATTTTGATTGGTTGTGTTTCACTTAAAAGATTTCATAGTATTTTGGGACTTGATGCATTCAGCACAATCCAACCCAGGGATGCAGGTGTCTGGAGATCTTTATCATCTTTTTTTTTTTAAGCCCCCTTTTGTACTATGGATTTCCACCTTGGTTGTGGAAACTATTGATAACTCATAGATCTCCCTACTTCGTTTTTTTTTTAGTTTTTTGCAAGGCAAATGGGGTTAAGTGGCTTGCCCAAGGCCACACAGCTAGGTAATTATTATTAAGTGTCTGAGACCGGATTTGAAAGCCACCTAGCCGCCCCTCCCTACTTTATTTGTTGCTTGGTATTAGAAATCAGAATCTTCTAAGTTCTCTGTTGTTGCACATAACAAGGAATCTTGTATAATTTCAATATATGTATAGGCTATACCTTGTTGGAGAAGAATATTTAATATTTTTTGTTTGTTTTATTAAGGAACAAACACACATTAGGATCTTGTGTTTTCTGCAATTTTTCTGAATTAAATGATTTTCGTATATGGTCTGCTCTAAAATATTTATGGTAAGTTGCCAGATGCTTTCTTAAATTTCCATCGTGTAAGTCTTCAATTTATGTGTAGTTTATATTCTCAGAATTTTTGTTGAGATGAGAAAGTAAGCTTATAGGTTCATGTTATTTATTTCCATTCAGTTATTTTGTTTTTAGGCAGTAACATTAACTATGCCTTTAAAAAAATCATTTTGTATGTACCTCCTTTTCCAGGTATGTGGAGAATTGATCTTTCAGTGCTCTTAAAATTGTGATGCTTATATTACAGACCTCTTCCATGTATTCTTTGTCTATTCCAGCTAGTCCAGACTCAGATTGAGAATTGGAATGGATTTAGTCAGCTAGTTCAACCCTCGCATTTTAGAACAATGTAGAAACCAAGACCTAGAAAAGTTAAAAAAAAACCAAGCTAAACTTTCTTAGACTGTTTCAACACAAGTCCTCTGACATCAAATCCTGTGGGGATGGAGAGGGATATGACAGTAGGAAAGGTAGCTCAGCATCAGAGCTGTCAATCAGATAGTACTGACTCTCATGTTCCATATCTGGTTTCAGAGTTGCTCTGGGGTGATTGCTAAGCTCTCTGTGCCTCTCTTTAACCCAGAGAGCCCAGTGCCACTTTTTCCTTGAATTCTTCCTTCTGTATAGTGAAGCTATTGCTATATTCTTTTATCTAAAGTTGGTATGGATATAGACCAGTTTTATCTTCCCAATCCTGTTTAGGGAAGCTTGCTTACTTTATCTTCTTTCCATTATATTTCTGTAAAGATTTTTAGAGACAAACTTGCACACATAGTTTCTTTCATCAGATTAGTGGTTGGTGAACCAAGTCAAGTTAATATCAATGTACCCAGTGCATGGGATCTATCTTTTAGACCCTGCATCAACCCCACAATGTTAATAGACCAGAATGTCCAGTTACTTTCAGTCCCTCTTTTTAAAATTTAATTTCCTTATATGTTTCAATTAACAGGAATTAATTTTTTATTTTCTCACACCTCTCTCATCCCATCTTCCATTGAGCCCCCCCCAAAAAGGAAGACTATTATATGTGCTTTGTCAAGCAAAACAAATTCTTTCATTGACTGTGTCCAAAAATCTCTCTCATTTAGCATCTTGAATCAAGTAACTCTGCCAGTGTGGAAGCGTGCTTCATCATTGATCCTCTGAATTGTGGTTTGTCCAGATTGTCAGGTCTTTCAAAATAATGAAATTATATAAATAGTTCCTTTGGTTCTTCTCACTTCACTTAGCATCAGTTCATACAGGACTTCCCACTTTTCTCTAAAATTATTTATTTCATTTCTTATGGCACACCAATATTTCAATATGTTCATAAGCCATACTTTGTATGGTCATTCCTCAACAGAAGGACATCCCTTTAGCTTTCAGGATTTTTTATTACTACTACAAAAAGCATTGGTACATACAAATGAGTCTTATTTGAATCTCACAACAATCCTGGGAGGCAGGTCTTTTACAGATAAGTAGACTGACAAGGATTAAATGATTTGCCCAGAATCACACAGCTAGCGAAGGTCTTGAACTTCAATATAAATTCAGGTCTTCCTGATTCTGAACTAATGCACTATCCACTGTGCTACCTAGTTTCCCCTGGAACCTCAGGGTTACTTTAATTTGTATTTCTGTAATTACTGGTGAATTGGAAGAAACTTTTTCAAAGTTGTTGATGGTTTGAATTTATTCCTTGGAAAACTATGTTAATTTTCTTTGATCACTTATGTTTTCCTTCTCTGCCATTCTCAGCAAAAATATTTACCTGGGAATTTTTCACTCATGAAAAACCGCTATGGTGGATTGGTATCCAGGGAAGCCTCAGTCAGCTCCCATGTGAGTGATGTTCCATTGTCAGATCCAACCTTCTTCTGGGCCCCATTGAAAGCAATCTGTTTGGCTACCTCAGTCCCTGAGAAGTTATCAGGAGGGGAAAAGGCAATGGTTTTCTGCCAATGGGTCTTCATTTGCTTACTGTCACTTTTCATGTTCCAATAATTTTTTTTGTTTAAAAAATACCCAAATTATACTATATACTCACTCTTGAAGTTTTGTGTAGACCAAGTATGTAGGCTATTTAATGATAAAATTAGCAAGAATAAATGTAAAGTTCTGAATTTAGACACATGTTGTCTAAATATATTACATATGCATGGGGGTGATGACCAGCCTTGATGGACTTGCTCATTCCATCAGTGCAACAATCGGACAATTTTGGGGTATCTGTGGTGGAGAATACCATCTGTATCCAGAAAAAGGAAAATTGTGGAGTTTGAAAAAAGACCAATCACTGTGATCTTTAGGGGGAAAAAAGATCTGTTATCTTACTATGTAATTCTGCAATCTCTTGTACTTTATTTTTCTTCCTTAAGGATATGATTTCTCTCTCATCACTTTCAACTTAGATCAATGTATACCATGGAAATATTGTGAAGACTAACAAACTGCCTTCGGTGGTGGGGAGGAAGATTAGGGGAAAAATTGTAAAACTCAAAACAAATAAATAAATATATTGCATATAGGTAAGATTATATGTCTGGGAGTTTTGGTTGACTGTAAGCTAATGGTATGATAGGGTTGCTCTAAAAAATCCCAACTAATATTCTTAGATTGAATTAATAGTAGTATAATGTCTAGGAACCTAGAGATCTCACTACTTTTTATAGATTAGATTATATTTAGCATATCCAGTTTATTTGGGGGGGCATTGCATTTTTTTCTTTTTAAAATTTTTAAAATTTGAATTTAATTTTTAAATTTTGAATTTTACAATTTTTCCCCTAATCTTGCTTCCCTCCCTCCCACCCCCCACAGAAGGCAATTTGCCAGTCTTGACATAGTTTCCATGGTACACATTGATGTAAGCTGAATGTGATGAGAGAGAAATATATCCTTAAGGGAAAAAAAATAAAGTATAAGAGATAGCAAAATTACACAATAAGATAAGTTTGTGGTTTTTTTTTAATTAAAGATAATAGTCATTGGCCTTTGTTTAAACTCCACAATTCTTTCTCTGGATACATATATATGGTATTCTCCATCACAGATGGCCCAAAATTGTGTCTGATTGTTGCACTGATGGAATGAGCAAGTCTATTATGGTTGATCATCACCCCCATGTTGCTGTTAGGGTTTACAGTGTTTTTTTGGTTGTTCTCATCTCATTCAGCATCAGTTCATGCAGGTCCTTCCAGGCTTCCCTGAATTCCCATCTCTCCTGAGATAGAACCCTGTCCCCCTGCTGTTATCAGAAAGTAAAGTCAAGGAACTTCTCAAAGTTAAGTCTTAAAGTACCAAATCCTTTCAGTATTGAACAACATATTTCCCCAGTTAGGATCTTGGAATAGGTTCAGCGCTCATTGAGGTGTGCTCTAAGGCAGACCAAGGAGACTTTTTATAGTATTTGGAGGGGGCAGCTAGGTGGCGTAGTGAATAGAGCACTGGCCCTGGAGTCAGGAGAACCTGAGTTCAAATCCAGACTCAGACACTTAAAAATTGCCTAGCTGTGGGACCTTGGGCTAGTCACTTAACCCCATTGTCTTAAATAAATAAAAACTTAAAAAAGAGATAGTATTTGGAGGTAAGAGAGAAGAATGGTTTTATAATTTACATCTTGTATTGTCACTTAACTGATTATACATTTGTAAAAATTTTATGGTAAGTTTGAGCTTGCTAAAATGTGAGGGGAAATTTTGCAAAACTACTTTGGGATAAGAATTTGTGGAGTATGCTAGAACAGAGGCCTTAATACACAACTAACAATGTACAGACTAAGATATGAGCTCATAATTTAATGATTAACATCATGATGAAAAATTTTAAAGAATAAAGGATTTATTTTAATTTGTGGGAGGTCAAGAATTTCTTTTGATAAATAATTAAAAGTTTACTTTTTGAAATAATATTCATGCCAACATTCTTGATATTTCCTTGATAGTGGGGGTTGACTAAAAATGAATCAAAACTATTCATAAATTCATCTATTCATAAATTCTTTTGTGGTATACATCTTCTCAAAAGAATGATATTTTCCAAAGAATGGCTTTTTTTCTGAGGGAAAAAAATAACCAAATTATAAAGGCTTAAAGAATGATTTTTAAAGTTACAATGCTTTCAGACTGAACCAGCTCTATACAGAATTACTTTAAGATATATAAAAATGTAAATATACATATATATGTATATATATATATATACATATATATATATATATGTAAGATTTGAGACAGCAAATACAGATTGGGAACAGAAATCCAATTGAGTGTAATTATGTTAGTGCTAACAAAAGTTGAATATTTTGCACTTGACCAGACTTATTTGGTCAGAGAGAAATATGATGCTGTTAGTAATAGTCATAGATCACAGACTCAATCAAAATGTATTGAATTTAGAGTGAGAAAGAAGCTTTGAGGATAATCCAATAGACTTTTTTTTTGGCAAGGCAAAAAAGGGGTTAAGGACTTGCCCAAGGCCACACAGCTAGGTAATTATTAAGTGTCTGAGACTGGATTTGAACCCAGGTACTCCTGAGTCAAGGGCCAATGCTTTATCCACTGTGCCACCTAGCCACCCCATACACTTCTTATTATTTTTGTTTTTTAAAATAACATTTAATTTTGAGGGAGTTTGGAAGCAATTGGGCTTAAGTGCCCAAGGTCACACAGCCAATATCTGAGTCTGAATTTGAACTCAGGTCCTTTTGACTCTAGGGCCAATGCTCTTATCCACTGCACACCTAGCTGCCCCTATTTGAACTTTTTCAATTAACATGTATTTATTTTTCCTTCTCCCCCTTTCATTAAAAAAAAGGAAAAAAGAAAAAATTCTCAGAACAAATATGTATAGTTAAAGCAAAACAAATTCCCTTATGGGCTGTGTCTAAAAATAGATGTCTCATCCTGGATCTTGAAGGCATCACTTGTGTGTCAGGCAGAGAGGTAGTATTCTTCATCATTGATCCTCTGGAATCATGGTTAATCATTGTATGTTTCAGAGTTCTTCAATCTTAAAAAATTTTTTTTTCCAATTAACACATTTATTTTTTCTCATACCACTCCTCCTTCCCACCCACCCCCCACCATCATCTCCCTTAAATCAAAGGAAAAATAGATGTATCTTGATTGGGAACTGTAAAGGAGGTAAAAAAAATCAGTCATATTTTCAGCCTAGGTCAGTATAGAAAGAGAAAAAGAGATGACTTATATGGAATATTAGACCAATTCTTAATGAGATCCAGGATTCCTCAAAAGATTATTTTGAGAAGAAAGTTTCCTCTTTTTTTTTTTTTAAGGTTTTTGCAAGGCAAATGGGGTTAAGTGGCTTGCCCAAGGCCACACAGCTAGGTAATTATTAAGTGTCTGAGACCGGATTTGAACCCAGGTACTCCTGACTCCAAGGCCAGTGCTTTATCCACTATGCCACCTAGCCGCCCCTAGTTTCCTCTTTTTTAATCTGAGCAATTTATATTTTTAAAAATATTCTTCAGTTTCACTTAGATTATCACATTTATTAGTATGTAATTGGGCAAAATCCTAGTAATTGCTTTAATTGCATTTAATTTCATTTGCAGTAGTTGTGATTTCCCCTTTTTCATTTTGTATAATGGTAAATTAGTCTTTTCTTTTTAAAAAATAAATGGTTTATCTATTTTATTGTTTTTCCCCATAAAACTAGCTTCTAGTTTTATGTATGAGTTCAATGGTTTTTTGGTGTATTAATTCAATGGTTTTTTTATTTCACTTTTATTTATCTCTTCTTTAATCTTCAGAATTTCTATTTTAGTATTTAATTGGGGATGTTTAATGTTTTTTCCTGGGTTTTTTTTTAGTTGTATGCCTAATTTATTTATCTGCTCTTTCTCATTTATTGATTATTGCATTTATAGATATGAATTTTCCTCTAAGCACTGCTTTGGTTGCATCCTACAAACTCTGGAGTGTTGTCTCATTGTTGTCATTTCATTCTCTGTAATTAAATTAGATTGTTTCTATTTCTTCTTTGATCTCATTCTTTAGGATTACATTGTTTAATTTTCAGTTAACTTTTTTTAGGTTTGTTTTTTTTTTTTGCAAGGCAAATTGGGTTAAGTGGCTTGCCCAAGGCCACACAGCTAGGTAATTATTAAGTGTCTGAGGTCAGATTTGAACCCAGGTACTCCTGACTCCAGGGCAGGTGCTTTATCCACTGTGCCACCTAGCTGCCCCTTCAGTTAACTTTTAATCTGTTCTGCCTTAGACCTTTATTAAATGTAATTTTTATTACATTAAGGTCTGAAAATGGTGCATTTAATTTTTCTGCTTTTCTGCATTTGTGAGGTTTTTAATAGACAAATACATGATTTTAGTTTTTATGAAGGTGCCATGTACAATTGAAATAAAGGTATATTTCATTTTATTCTGAATCATTTTTTTCCAGAGGTCTATCATATCCAAGATTCTATTTATTTCCTTAACCTCTTTCTTATTTATTTTGTGGTTATATATATATCTAGATCTGACAGGAAAAGATTAAACTCCCCCACTAGTATAGTTTTATTTTTCCATTCCCTCCTAGGGAATTTAACTTTTTTTATGAATTTTTATTCTATGCCATTTGGTGCATATATTTAATGTTGACATTATTTCATCATCCTTTTAGCAAAATTCCAAAAAATGAAAAATCAGTGGAACTTTATGACCAAAGTCCAGAACTGAGATTAAAGAACAATACAGCAAACATCCAGAAACAATGAATTCAGTATTAAGGAGCCATAGTCAGGATCACATGATTTAGCATCCACAACTAAAAGAAAAATGGAGAATTTGGTATCTGATAGTCTAGAGGGCATAAGACATATTTTTGTTTGTCCTTCATTTTTTGAAAATGATCAGTGACATCATGGGATTATGAATTGGATTTAAATGAGACAGTTGCATGTAGTTGTCAGCTTGATGCTGTCTCTGTCTCTCTCTCTCTCTTATTTAGATTTTTCAAGGCAGTAGGGTTAAGCGGATTGCGCAAGGCCACACAGGTAATTATTAAGTGTCCGAGGTCGGATTTGAATCCAGGTATTCCTGACTCCAGGGCCAGTGCTCTCTCCACTGTGCCACCTAGCCATCCCAGCTTAATGCTCTCTTCCAGAGTCATAGAAGTTCAGTGACAAGACAAAAGTCAAGATAACTGGCAGTAACCCCAGATACAGTAAATGACCTTGGCATCTTCAATGTCTGAACAAGCTCTATCTACTTCATAGCACTATTTTCAGTCACTTTCATAGCCTTTGGAACTTATTGCTTTCATCCATCCATCTGCCACAGAAAGTCTTCACATGCTTGAGGTAGACATTCCCTTAACTTAACCTGCAGGTTAGAGGCCTATCAGTCAACCTCAACCTGGTTTAGCCTCTCTGCCTAGAATGGTTTTGCCATCATGTAATCACTGTGCAAGCTACAGCTTCTTAGAGCCACAGATGAGAGTTGGGTGACCAATTAGACACTAAAGGTAGATGAACAGCCCTGAAAAGGTCTCTAAAATCCAACCCCCTATACACTGCATAGACCCCCCCCCAAAAAAAGAGGCTAACAACCAAGAATAACCTGTCTAGCAAATCTGAGCAAGACTTAGAAGGAATCTAATTAGACAAAAGGATGGAGAGTAGTTCCATCATGTTTTGATTAACTTAGAAGAAAAGAAAAGGAGAGAAGGAATAAAATACTGTGGTGGAAGGGAAGATGCAGAATGAAGAAAATTATTTTACTAATTGGGGTGCATGTGTAGAGTTATATGAAGAGGGAGGAATAGGTGTGAACAGGTGCCTGATTGTGGGTGATATTTAAAACTCATTCTCATCTGAACTACTTTAGGATGGGAGAATACACCCACACAGTTGGCTATAGAAATACATTTCACTTAACAGGCAAACAGAAGGAAAAGGAGAGAAAGGAAGGAAGGGTAGCTTAAAGGAAGGGATTAGTCATAGAAAAATAAGCTCTTAAAGTATAGGCAAGAGAAAGAAAGCTTATAAGAGAAAAGGGAAATACTCTATAATCTCTGTGAATGAAACGAGCTTACCCCCCAAATTGAAAAGGATAGATAAGTGCAACAGAAAATAATGTTCTGACAATAATTTCTTTATAAGACAGATGAACATAGAATCAAAATAAGGGACTTGAGCAAAATCTATTATGCTTCAACTGAAGCAAAAAGGACTTTGATAAAAATCATGTTTATCATGTTTGATAAATATATCAATGAAAATAGACCTAATTAAAAGAAATAGGGAAAATACATTTTAATAATGAATATCAGTAGTAAATATGCACATACATATATATAAAATGAATTTAAGTACATGAAAAATTAAATGAGTTATAAGACACTAAAGCTATAAATCATGGTAAACTTCAATTTACTGTCTCTTAGACCTAGAGAAACCTAATTTTAAAAACATAAACTAAAAAGAGATGGATAGAATATTTTAAAAGGTTAGCTATAATACATCCTTGGATATTATCAAATGGAAATAAAAAAGATATATATCTCTTATCTCTGCATGATATCTTCACAAAAATTTATCTATATTGGGATAAGGGTCAGCAACAAGATTGCCATCTGTTTTTATATGGCCCATGAGTCAAGAATAGTTTTTACATTTTAACATAATTTTTATTACATAAAATATTGTAAAATCTATTCTTAGTTTATGCAGTGAACAAAAATAGGTGATGTACCATATTTGGCTTACAGACCATAGTTTGCTGATCCCTGTACAATGGGATTAAAAAACCTCAATACTAATATAGAAAAGCAGAAACATTAAATGAGTCTTTTTTGAAGAATGCAAAAAAATTTTTTATCAATAATGGATCACTGATGGGGGCAGCTAGGTGGTGCAGTGGATAGAGCACTGGCCTTGGAGTCAGGAGTACCTGAGTTCAAATCCAGCCTCAGACACTTAATAATTACCTAGCTGTGTGGCCTTGGGCAAGTCACTTAACCCCATTGCCTTGCAAAAAACTAACAAAAAAAAGAAAATTAATGGATCACTGATGAAATAAATTAATTGGAAAGTAAATTACTTAATCCTAACAAGTCATAGAAATAGTCAATAACTTCATTAAAGGTTATGACAACAGTGTGAATATATCATAAATTTTGAGTATGAATGCAAAGCAATCCTGAAAGGAAAATTTATATCTCTAAACACTTTCATCAATAAAAGATAATGAATTGGACATATTTCTGTAAAAACTTGAAAACCAACAAATTAACCCCCAATTAAACATAAAAATAGAAATTCTGAAAGTCAAAGAAGAAATTTACAAAATTTAAAATGAAAAATAGAATTAAACTAAGAGTTATGCTTTAAATAAAGCAGAATATTTTTAAAGGGAAAAAAACAGGTTACCAGTATCAAAAATGGAAATTGATGAATTTACAATAAATGAAGAAATAAAAGTTATTGTGAACTATTTCATCCAATTATATTCTAGTAAAATTTGACAGTCTATATGAATTGAAAAAATATTTGCAAAAATATAAAATGTCTAGATTAATAGAACAAGAAGCAGTGAAAAGAAATTGAAAAAGCCATGTCTGTTTCCAAAGAAAAAAGCCAGGACCAAATGGATCTACAAAGAAATTCTATCAAACATTCAAAGTGCAACCAATTCCAATATTATATAAAATATTGAAAAAATGAAAAAAGGGATTCTACCAAATTTCTTTGGTGACACAAAAATGGTCTTGATACTATAGACTAGTATCTTTAAGGAGTATTGATCCAGAAATGTTAAAATGTTAGCCAAGTGTGGCAGCTAGGTGGCGTAGTGGATAGAACACCAGCCCTGGAGTCAGGAGTACCTGAGTTCAAATGTGGCCTCAAACACTTAATAATTGCCTAGCTGTGTGGCCTTGGGCAAGTCACTTACCCTCATGCCTTAAATAAATAAAATTTAAAAGAAAAGTTTAAAATATTATCAAGTCAACTACATTAATGTGTCATAAAAGTTATATACTCTAACCAGGCTGGAGTTATACCAGGAATGCAGGGTTGCTTCAATATTTGGAAAACTATGAATATAATTAACCATATTAATAACAAGAACAAAAAACCACCCTTTTATTAAATCAGTTACTGTAGAAAGAGCTTTTGATATGATAAACCTATTTACATTTAAATATCAACCCAGATATCATAGTAATATACAGTTCTTTCCATAATAAGTTAAATAGTATCTGTCTAAAACCAAGAGCTAACATTAGCTTTAATTGGGATCAACTGGAGATGTTTCCTATCAAAATCAGTGGTGAAGCTAGAATGTACACTGTCACTAGTACTGTTCAATGTAGCATTAGGAATGCTAGCTCTAGCAATGAGCCCAGAAAAATAAATTGAAGGAATAAAGAAGAAACAAACTCACTTTTTGGAGGTGATAAAATTTTCTTAAAGCATCATAGTTTTTTAAACTGATTGCTACAATTAAGAACTCTAGCAAAGTTGTAGGTTATAAAATAAAGTCATATAAATCAAGAGTATTTCTGTTTATTATCAACAGACATCAGGAATATAAAGAAAGAAAAATTTCAGTTGAAATAACTACAGAAAGTATAAAATACTTAGGAATTTACCTGCTGAGACATACACAAGAACACAATTATCAAATACAGATCTAAATAATAGGAGAAGTTATTATGTTCATGGGTATCCCTAAGTAAACTTAATAAAAATGACAATACTGCTTAATTTATTTAGTGCCATGCCAATTCAGACTACCAAAGGATTACTTTGTAGAGCTAAAAAAAAAAATTCATCTGGAGGAACAAAACTATCGAGAATCTCAAGAAAATGAATGGAAAAAAGTGGGAAGCCTAGCAATATCACATCTCCAATTAAACTACAAAACAGAAATCATCAAAGTAATTTGGTACTGGGAAAGAAATAGGTTATTCGGTGGAACAAATTAGGTTCAAAAAGTAAATTAGCATAGTAGCCTCATATTTAGTTTATTTGTTGTTTTTTGCACTTGAATAGGATCATAATGAAATCACTGTCATGCCCAAGGTGTAGTATATCCAATTGTGACTGATCAGACCAATATGAGCTCATAAGACTTCCACAAGTTGGGCATAAATAGTTCATATGAACATTTAGAGTAGAGATGTCTCTAAATTTGAACATCTTATATTTGGCGGGGGTAGGGGCTCACAGAGCACAGCACCGTCCCTGATGTGGGCATGCCATGCTATAGGTCCCATGCCAGTGTCTCCCATGTTTCACAATCAACCCATCCCAAAGTCCAGAGAGACTTCAGAGTATCCTTGTGTTGCTTCTGACTTTTCGTGTGTGTGCTTACCTTGTGTGAGTTCTCTTTATAAATAGTCTTTAAGGCAAATGTTTGTTTGGCATTTGAACAACATAGTATTTTATCTGTGTTTCACAGGCATGCAACAATATCAGCCCAATGGCTCTAAACCCCTCCAGTGTGGTAGGCAGCCTAATACATTACTCTCCTCTTCCATATTTTCTTTTGGAGCCTCCCAGACACTGAGCTAGCTCTAACAATGCATGTTTCAACCAATGTAGTGCTGGCTGGGTGAGAACTTCTGTTTTCTTAATTTTGCTAGACAAGTAGCAGAGGATTGAGCCATACTTTGTTGCCTTTCAGCCTCAGAGGCTGTACTGAATATACAATCATTTGCAAATACACTAACTCTCCCTTCACTTTAGTCTTTGTAGTCTTTTCAAGATAATTCATTTACTATCAGTGTGATAGCTGACCTTGATACCATTTTCATCCTCATTGAAAGCACCTGACCATACTCCATTAGTGACTGAGAAAGGGTGAGAACTTGGTCCATTATCTCAAATCTGTGCAAGCATTCTGTCACAGAACAGACTTAAAATAATGTTTAATTTCTCCAGAAAGGCAAATTTTACCATGATCCACCACATTACCATGATTTATTACAAATCATCAGAACTGGCAGTATCAAAGGTCTTGGTAAGATTGGTGAATGTTGTGGACAGACCTCTGTTCTGCTCCTGGCATTTCTTCCATAGTCTCAAACAGCAGGTACTGTTGTCAGCTGTCCCTTGACCCTTTGTGAAGCCTCACTGATTCTCAGCTAAATGACCATCTATCAAGTGAAGGAACAGCCTATTGAGGAGGACTTTGGTGAGAATCATGCTGGCAGTGACTGAGAGTAAATCTTGCTTTTGTTTGTTCCAAGACAATCTATTTCTCTTTCCTTTATAGAGATGGACAGTGGAGGCATCCTTAAACTCTTGGAAGCTAATCTCCTCTTGCCTTTTTAACCCAGAAGATTTCAGTCAACTTCTGTATGAACAGTGGACCCCTGACTTTTAAATCTTAGCTGGAATAGAATCAGCACTAAATATTTTGCCACATGAGATAATCCTAATGGCATTTGGAACCTCATTTTCAATTGGAATTTTGACTGGAAAGGGATTGACTTCCATCTGACATGTGTGTTCATTAGTTTCAAAATTGGTTGATGATAGTCTGTAAACAGTAGGGAAGTGTTCAGTCTATCACTTCACTTCAGGATCATGTCTTTATCACTAATCAATGTAGCTCCATCAGCACTGAGTAGTTGAGATACACCATAGGACTTTTGCCTAATAAATAGCCTTCAGGGGTGGCTAGGTGGCACAGTGGATAGAGCACCAGCCTTGGAGGCAGGAGTGCCTGAGTTCAAATCCAGCCTCAGACACTTAATAATTACCTAGTTGTGTGGCCTTGGGCAAGCCACTTAACCCCATTTGCCTTGCAAAAAAAAAAACCTAAAAAAATAAATAGCCTTCAGAACATCATTAAAGTGCTTTAGATTGTTTTTTTAATTAAAGATTTTATTTGAGTTTTAAAATTTTCCCCCCAACCTTACTTCCCTCCCCCACCCCCACCCCCACCCCCCACAGAAGGCAATTTATCAGTCTTTACATGTTGTACATTGATACAAATTGAGTGTGATGATAGAGAAATCATATCCTTAAAGAAGAAACAAAGTATAAGAGATAACAAGATCAGGCAATAAGCAGTTTTTTTCCCCTAAATTAAAGGGAATAGTCCCTGAAATTTGTTCAAACTCCTCATCTCCTTATCTGGATACAGATGGCACTCTCCATTGCAGACAGCCCAAAATTGTCGCTGATTGTTGCACTGATGGAATGAGCAAGTCCATCAAGGTTGATCATCACCCCCATGTTGCTGTTAGGATGTACAGTGTTTTTCTGGTTCTGCTCATCTCACTCAGCATCAGTTCATGCAAATCCCTCCAGGCTTCCCTGAATTCTCATCCTTCCTGTTTTTTAACAGAACAATAGTGTTCCATGACATACATATGCCACAGTTTGCTAAACCATTTCCCAATTGAAGGACATTTACTTGATTTCCAATTCTTTGCCACCACAAACAGGGCTGTTATGAATATTTTTGTACAAGTGATTTTTTTCACCCTTTTTCATCATCTCTTCAGGGTATAGTGGTATTGCTAGATCAAAGGGTATGCACATATTTGTTGCCCTTTGGGCATAATTCTAAACTGCTATCCAGAAAGGTTGGATGAGTTCACAGCTCTACCAACAGTGTAATAGTGTTCTAGATTTCTCACAACCCTTCCAACAATGATCATTATCCTTTCTGGTCATATGGACCAGTCTGAGAGGTTTGAGGTAGTATCTCAGAGATGCTTTAATTTGCATTTCTCTAATAAGTAATGATTTAGAGCAATTTTTCATATGATCTCATCTCGAAATTGCTTTTAAAGTGCTTTAGGTTCTGCATGAAACTAAATTTCATCTGCCTTTTTACTGAGCCAAGAATCCTGCATCTCTCTAAGCACCTCAGTTTTGATGAAGTTAAACACTTGCCTTCATAGAAGGAATAAACTATCCTGGGGTTAAACTTGTGGAGTTCTCAGTTTTGTTTTGTTCTTTTAAAAGCTTCTGATAAAATAAAAATAATTTTTTAAAAAAGCTTCTGAATTACACCATTTTTGTCAAAGCAACCTTGATAATTGTGTGTCCCAGCTGAGTAAATGCAACCTGAATCTCTGAAGGCTTCCTACTCTTGCCCATAATATGCTGGCTCAGCTTTGCCTCCAAGTAAGCAACAAGCTATTGACACACAGAGAAAGGCATTAATCTCTGAACATAAAGTCTTCTGGTAATCATAATTGCTTTGGGTTGCTGCTCGGGGACCTATCCCGATCCGTCGCCTGGATACATATCTCTTTCCGGTCTTCAGATGTCATGGACCCTCCTTGGGGACGGAGGGCAATGAACTGGACAGAGCCCCTGGTTGCAGTCTAACAAGCAGGTCTTTATTGTTTACATTGCAGGGAATATGGCTCCTGTCTTTCCCAGTCCAGTCCCTTTTATAGTCCCAAGCTCCTCCCTTGTTCCTCCCTCACGGGCGGAGCCGTTCCTGTTAATGGGGCGTTCCCAGCGCCCAAGTGGGCAGGTTTGCACCCCCAAGCCCATAGGTGGCCAAGGTCCAGAGCTGGGTCCCTGACAGGGTTGCCACTTTTGTTGAATGCATTTTTTTATGTAAAATCACGTAAAATATATTTCCACATTAGTCATGTTACAAAAGAACACACACAGAAAAAAAAAGGCAAAAAAGTATACTTCGCTCTATATTCAGAGTTCTTCAGCTCTCTCTGGATGTAGATAGCAGTTTTCATCTTGGATCCCTTGGAATTGCCCTAGATCACAATGACTGTTTTTATAAACATTTCATATCTTTTTTAGGCACTCTGATCAGCTCAAAGATCAACCACAATTACAAAAGATTCATGATTAAAACATGTTGCCCACCTCCAGATAGAAAAGTAATAGACTCAGAGTGCAGATTTAGACTTTTTGACATGGTCAATGAGCAAATGTGGTTTGCTTGACTCTATGTGTTTGTGACAAGTTTTGTATTTGTTGCTTTTAAAAATTTATTACTTTATTTTTCTCGAGTTACATGTAAAAACAATTTTTAACATTCATTTTTTAAAACTTCTGTCCTTTCTACCTCTCTTCCTCTTCCCTTCCCCTTCAACACCTCCCCGCAATATGAGAAATCAAACAATTTGATATAGTTTGTAAATGTATAAACAAACATTTCCATAACATTCATGTTGTGAAAGAAAACTTAACTCCCCCCACCAAAAATAAAAAAGAAACCTCATGAAAAAATTTTTTAAACGTATGCTTCAATTTGGTCTGACAGCTGTCATTTCTTTCTCTGGGTATTTTTCATCATAAATTCTTCAGAGTTGTGCTTAGATCACTGTATTACTGAAAAAAGCTAAGTCATTCATAGCTAATTATCCAACAATATTGCTAATACTGTGTACACAGTACATTTCACTTTGAATCAGCTCATGTAAATCTTTCTAGGTTTTTCCTGAGAATATCCTGTTCATAATTCTTATAACAGAATAACATTCTTTCATTATCACATACCAAAATTTGTTCAGCCATTCTCCAACTGATGGGCACCCCCCACTTTTTAATTCCTTAAATATCTTTCTTCATATAGGTTCTTTTCCTTTTTTTTTTTAGGTTTTTGCAAGGCAAATGATGTTAAGTGGCTTGCCCAAGGCCACACAGCTAGGTAATTATTAAGTGTCTGAGACCGGATTTGAACCCAGGTACTCCTGACTCCAGGGCCGTTCTTTATCCACTATGCCACCTAGCTTCCCCTTTCCTTTTTGTTTTTAATCTCTTTGAGATACAGATCTAGTAGTGACATTGCTAGATCAAAAGGTAAGCATGGCTTTATACCTCTTTGGGCATAGATCCAAATTACAGAGTGGTTGAATCAGTTCACAGCTCCACCAGTAGTCCATCAATGTCTCATTTTCCTTATATCCCCTCCAACATTTGTCATTTTCCTTTTCTGTCCTATTAGCCAATCTAATAGGTATAAGACAGTATCTCAGAATTGTCTCAGTTTTCATTTTTACAAATAATAGTATGTTGGAACATTTTTAACATGTCTATAGGTAGTATTGTTCATATTCATATTCTTTGATCTGAATGTGAATGGATAGCTTGATAAGAATGTCTATAATTTGTCAAACACTATGCTACACATTTCATCTTGCCTGTTCCTTCATCTTACAATGACATAGTCTATTGGATGCCAGTGTTTGCTGCAAAAGTGCATACATCGAGTTTCATTGTCTTTAGGTAAATGGAAGACAGTATTGATGATAATGTCACAAGATGCTAGTCTTCAGTGGTAGGTACTATTGTTGCTGTTTTTAACACCTTTCCTCCAAAGGACTTCCAACCATATCTGACATAACTGAATCTGCTCTTGCATTAAAGTCACCCAGAATTTTTTAACTTGTTCTCTTTTGGCACATTGATGATGAGAGTCTTCAGTTTTTTGTAAAAATTTTCTATGACCTCATCTGCGTTCTTCATTGTAGGAGCATATACACCACTGAAGATAGTGTGGTCCTTTCCTGCCAGTGCCAGTCACATTAGTCTGTAATTTACCTCTTTGGAAAGCATACAAGCTTACTGACTAGATTAGTTTTGATTGCAAAATCAATGCTAGCAACATCCCTTCAGCCACTTCAGAAAAATGTGCATTCAGCTCTGACTTTGGTAAGTTGCTCTTTGTTTGCCACTAAGGGGGAAAATTTCATGATCAAATGAGATAGAATCCCAGAAGGTAAAATATTTTTAATTACATAAAATTTTTTAAAATGTTTTAATTTTTTCCCAATCACATGTAAAGACAATTTTTAACATTCACTTTTTAAAAAATTGAGTTGCTAATGTTCTTCCTGCACTCCTCCCTGAAATGGTAAGCAATTTAATGTAGGTTGTACATGTGTAATCATGCAAAACATTTCCATATTAGTCAGTTACATTAAATTTATTTATTTTTTGCACAAAAATAATACACCTAAAATTAGAAGAGAAGCAGATAATATGGGGAAAAAATCTTTCCCAGGATGGAAATGGGAGGGTGGGAGGTGGAAAGGGGAAAAAAAAGTATATCTTCATAAAAATAAAATTTAATTAAAAAAAACAGAACATAAAAAGTAGAGGGGTAGAGTGTGTCTTATGTGAGAAGTAGCAATAAGGCTGAAGTCACAGGATTATAGAGTTCATAGAGGGAAATAGGATAGAAGAATATTAGAAAGATAAGCTCCAAGGCCATATTAAGAAAGACTTTAAAAGTCAACCAGGAGGGGCGGCTAGGTGGTGCAGTATATAAAGCACGGGCCCTGGAGTCAGGAGTACCTGGGTTCAAATCCGGTCTTAGACACTTAATAATTACCTAGTTTTGTGGCCTTGGGCAAACCACTTAACCCCATTTGCCTTGCAAAAAACCTAAAAAACAAAACAAAAACGTCAAACAGGATTTTGTATTTTGTGCCAAAGGTAATAGCCACTAGCATTAACTTAAAGAGTGGGTGACATTCTCCTTAGGAAAGTCATTTTGATAGAAGACTGAATGATATTTTGGAGTGGGGAGAGACTTGAGACCAGGTTATCAACCAAAGCTATTGAAGTAAGTCTATACATGAGGTGATGAGAAGAAACAGGGCAATAGCAGTTACAGGAAAAAAAGGGAGGGGGACACAATGAAAGTTTTATAACTGAATATCAGAGAACATAATTTCTAGGATTCTAAGATTCCTCTCCCTCTTTAACCTTCTCAACTGTTGTTGGTTCACTAGCTGCCAAATTTGTGGAAGTCTTTTGCTGATATTGATCACTTAAATGTGAGATGACTGTGTTATGAAATGGCATTTCTTGTGGTTAAACAATGAAGACAACTTTTTTTCCCCCTGCCCTTTTAACCTTCCTATTTAGTTGAAATTTTTTTTTTGTTTTTGGATTTATGGTTCAATTCTCTCATTATCCTCTTAAGTTCTTTCACTGATGAGGTAGAGCTCTTAAATAAGGATTATTGTTATTAGGAAACAATCAGTTTAGCACAGACTCTAGAACTTTGTATTTAAAAGCAATATATATAGAATATAATATTGTTATCATGCTTCTATAACAATTCAACATAGAAGTGAACTGTCTACCTAGGTTCCAATAAGCAGCAATTTAATTGACTAATTATGGAGTAATTGGGATACTGAAGACTAGTTGTGGCTTAATGAATCTAAATTGACATTTAGGATTGGGAAAGTATGTGGTTAATTAGTGCAGCTTAACTTCTCAATAGCTATAACTACTTCAAGTTTTCCTTTGACATCATGTTGTAGGGGGGAAAACTTTTCCTTTAAGATAAACCAAAGAACAACAGTGTATCATATGTCTTATGCTTCATTTTGTAGGTGTTTTGCAGATTCTCTCTTCAGTTACTCCTAAATACCTGATTCATTGAAGAATTTCCTTTCTAATTCATCAATACAAACTTAAGTAGATTGAAGTAACCTAACAAAGTACCATATGTTCTGGCACCAAGAAAATGATCTTTCAATAAAATTATTGAAATGCAAAAAAAAAAAATCACAAATTTAGTCTATACAAAACTGACTGTCATTTTATATTTTTCTTTGTTTCATGGGGTGCAGTGGTCAGAGAATTCCTCCCTACTTGGCAAGTGTGCTGGTGATGAGCCTCTCTACTTAGCTACAGTGGTTCTCAGAAAGCATCTTGCCAAGACTGTAATAGAAACATTTCCAGAAAGGTAAAAAGTGCATGAGAATAATAGCCTTTGAGAACATAAGCTAACTTCATGCTATGATGAAGAATCAAAGCAAGATTTTGTAGAAGTGACTTTGCCAAAAATTACAGTTAAAAAACTGATATTTTGGGGCAGCTAGATGGCTCTGTATAGAGCACCGGCCCTGGAGTCAGGAGTACCTGAGTTCAAATCTGGCCTCAGACACTTCATAATTACTTAGCTGTGTGGCCTTGGGCAAGCCACTTAACCCCATTCATTGCCTTGCAAAAAAAAAAAAGTGATATTTGAAATTGTACAGAGAATCAATATGAAACTTGGAAACAACTCAAAATACTATCTTAAACTCACCAAATTCTTCCTCCTCCCCCCCAAAATGACAAAACTCAGTGCTAATAAACTGAGGAAAATAGGTAGACTCATTCATTAATGATAGTATTGTAAATTTCAAATTTCTTTGAAAAGAAACATAGTGGTTTTCTTAAGGTTAAAATAATCCTAACCTTTCATCTAATGTCATTATTGAAAATTTATCCTAAGAATATAGACTGTTTAAATATATATGAAAATCACATTATTACTTTCATTTTCAAAAGATGTTTAAACACTTATAATAAATGTTAGTTGAATGAATGCACAAGCATAATGTTATGTTGCAAATAAAAATAAAAATATGAATATATTAAATACTATAGATTCAAAAAACAAAATGAGCATGGTAATATAAACATATTTTGATGTTTTTGTTTAGTCATTTGCAGTTGTTGTCTTTGTGACCCCATCTAGGGTTTTCTGGGCAGACATTGGAATAGTTTGTCATTTCCTTCTTTAGCTCATTTTACAGGTAAGGAAACTGAGGCAAACAGTTGACTTGCCCAGGATCACTCAGATCTTCCAAACTCCAGGCCCAGTGCTCTGTCCACTTGCTGCCATAAATATGTTGCAAATAAATAAAAAGAGCACATTCATAAATATTTGTAAGTTTGCGTACCCAGAGACATTGAAGGAGATAAAAAACAGATGGGGAATAATTGTATGCTGAAGGCCTTATATTTAAGTGTATTTATACTCTGATAGAATTGTGATATCCATGTGAGTACTGCAGCCACTGATATCCATCAATGACTTCTTATTCTGAGCAATTTTTATAAGTTATTTTCCCATAAATCCTCTAGAGAATCTGTTGTGATTCTTTTAAATATAATTTTTTTAAAGTTTATAAGAGAATAGTTGTTTAAAATCTTAATACTTAAAAATTCATATTCAGAGTGCTTTAAAATGATTTACTAATGGAACCCTAAATCCTAAATAGAAATTAACTCACTATCCTAGACAATAAAGCATAAATATAAATTTTTTAATATTTCAAAATTTTCTAAGAAAGTATCTAATTCTTAGCAACTTATTCCCCTGTTGTTAATGTTCCTAACACAGAAATTTACTGTGGCTGTTATTCATATTTCAGGAATGGAGAGATTAAAGAAATCTTTTTTTAAAAAACTGATAATTATTTTGCCCAGTGATGAGCATTTTTTATGTTCTCTGTTGTATAAATATGAAAAAATTTTTAAATAAAATGTAAAGGATAACAAATAATACATCTTTAAGCTTGTCTTAATATACAGAATATTGGTTTCACTACTACAAACTTTGCTTCAAATCCTGACTAATATTTCAAAGCGAATCATTTCATCTTGATGAGTCAGTTTCCTCATCTGTAAAATGCAATAGTAATACCTTTGCCACCTACTTCATATCTATGTTATGGTAAAGTGCCTTGTTAACTTTACTGTATAAACAAATCTTTATTGTTATTTCCTTCTCAATTTTATGTTTAATGGAGCTTATGTAGAAATGACCATGGGACAAATACAATATTCTGATATTATTTTATTTTTTGTAATCAGCAATCTATTATGAAGGAGATAATATGATTTTTGTAATTAGATGAAAGCATCGAGATGCAGCTTTATATGAAAACATATATTGGATAATGCTGGACATGAGATTTACTTCTTTTTCTTCCCACAAGGTTTTCTTTCTGTTAGGTCTTATGAATTTTGAAAACTTTTTATCCTGTTTAATTTGGAAGTTAATGGAATGGCAATATCTATATTGTTCTTAAATTGGGGCTGGGGAGTGGTCAATGCTTTGAATGATTATGGATAATAACTTTTTAATGGTTTAATTATATTACTCTTAATTCTTACCCTTAATTCTAGCAGCTGTTTTGAATTGTGCTTCCTAATCTGCCTAAAGACACATTCATGCTAGATAGATGTGAAATTGGGGCAGCATTCTGTTCAAATAGATTTTTGGCTTTGCAGACTGAAGTGTTGAGAAGGATATTTGCTTTCCTCACTTGTACTTGGAAGGAATGATTTGATTTCCAAATATCTGGGCTTCTTGATAAACTGCATTTAGGATGTTGTGGGAATCGGTCAACCAGCCACTGCTAATAAATAATCCAGCATGAATCAGAGACTTATGTTTACTGCATTTTATTCACTCAATATTTATATCTTACATGAGACAATGAAAAAAAAGATGCTTGCTCCTTATAGTACAACTGGTTATACGAAGAAAAGTGGTGTGTATTCAAGAAGGAGAAAGGACTCACTAGTTTTAGGAGATAGAGAAAGAATGTGTCCTTGTTAGTTTAACCAGCTGAACTCAATCAAAAGTAACTGTACATCCCCTGTCAGGATAGATAAGAGTACTTTCCTTAGGCTGTTGAAGTCCTCCTTTTGTAGCAATTAAGTCTATTTTGTACCTAAAGAAGACACTGAAGGGAACCAGCTGTTGCAGATGGTCCAGGAGCAAAATGTTGAATACAGAACAAAATGTCAGTTTTATCTTTCCAAAAATCCTCTTTCTGTAGTGGATTCTGGCAACAGCCTGTTATCTAGTTTAGTATTTCCCCTATTGTCATTTCTCTGCTACCTTTCTCCCCAATTGAACTTTGCCCAGTTGCCTGTTAATTATTTCAAACTGGATTTTCAAAAGGTTATCTTATACTTGTCCAAAACTGGACTCATTTATCTTTGTCCCTAAAATTTCTTTTTTCCAGTTTCTGTAGAAGACACAATTTTTCAGGATCTTAGAATCATAATCTTGCATTGTTCTGGCCTTCTCATGCTGCTTCATCCTACATATTCAATCAATTGAAAAAGTTTTCTATCCCAACTACATCTCTTTTATCCACCTCACATAGCTACTGCCTCATTTCAAGCCTTTATCACTACTTGTCTAGAATATTGCAACAGCTTCTTAATTTGGTATCACTGTCTCAAGTCTTTCCTCCATTCCATTCCATCTTTTTTTTTTTTTTTTTTTTTTTGGTAAGGCAAACGGGGTTAAGTGGCTTGCCCAAGGCCACACAGCTAGGTAACATTCCATTCCATCTTACATATTACTGCCAAGGTAATTTTCCTTAAATGAACATTTGACCATTTGTCTCACTATTCAACCAACTCCAAGGGCTTCCTGTTGCCTCTAGGAAAGATATAAAACTCGACCCAACATGATCCCAAACTATTTTTCCAGTTTTATTACATGTTATTCCCTCTCATAACACTCCATCTCCTATCTCTGTGCCTTGTATCTTTGTCATCATCATCATTCCCTGTAGTGCCCTTTTACTTTCTCTTCATAAAATTCTTCTCTTCCATTAATATGCAGGTCAATGATCATGTTCTGCATGGAGCTTTTCCTGAACCTTCATTATTTAGTTTCCTCCCTCTATATACCTTTAATTGTTTCAATAAGCATTTCTGCTATAATGAATCCCAGATCTACTTATCCAGTCCTAACTTCTCTCCTAACATTCAGATGTGCATCTCTCTATTTGGACATCTCCAAATGGATATTTTCTTTATATCCTCACTGCTTAGCACAGTGCCTTTTTGTACATAAAAAGCTTTTAACAGATAGTTAAATGACTAAATGCCTTTAAAATTTTGTGTTTCCAGTAGGGATTTCTTAGGTCATTTTTGTGTTTAGTTCCACAATGTTCTGTCTGACTTTCTTTGAAGCTCATGTGATATATCAGATCCCGAGATGTTAGCATACAAATGTACCCATTTTTAGATTAGCAGAAGAACAAAAGATTTTTACTCTAATTCCTCTTTGTCTTTGTTTTACATGTGTTGCTAATAGTGTCTTGCTAGATTCCTTTTTCTAATCTATTTTGCTCTCCTTTTCTGCTTTATAGGTATGAATTCATCCCATTCATAGCCATAGTTAAAAGAGTTGATTATTACCCTTATCATCTTATGCTTTGCTCCCCACTTCCTCTTGCCAGAGATAAGAACCAGTGTGCTTCACACCAATGCTCTCTATGCTTGATATAATCAACTTCTCTTCCTCTATTCTCTTTTCTTCTTCACCCAGACCCAATTTTTTTTCCCCTTAAAAACCTGCTTTTTTATGGTCTCTTCAAATTCAATATTTGTTTTGCTTGTGACTAATCACTACCTAAACCTGTCCTCTATATTTCTTTCAGAAGATGATCAACAGATTTTTTAAAAATTTCACTTTTCTCATTTTAATATGTATGGAAGGTTTTCTTTCATGATTTCTTGAAATATGTTATCTGGGTATTTTTCCCCTTGAGGCCTTCATGTAAATCCTATGATTATTAAATTATTTCTCCTTTATCTATTTTCCATGTAATTTTTTCCATGAAACATAACATTTTCTTCTATTTTCAAATCTTTTGACTTAGTTTTAATATTTCTTGTTATCTGATGGAATCATTAACATTTCTTGATCCATTCTAATTTTCAAGGAATCTGTCCACTTGGGTTTAGTTTCATCTTGTGTTAAACTGTTAATTCTCTAAGTCTTTTCTTTGAAGCTCTCATTTCTTTTCTAATCACTCTTATTTTATTTATAATGCTTTTATAAAACTTTTAAAAGCTCTTGCTTTTTTTAAAATTTACATCTCGATGAATCTGTACCCAAGTCCTCCTCTTTGGATTTGAGTTTGAATGTTGTCTTCTTTAAGGATGAGTGGGCCCACAGTTATTTATACTTTAAATGTCAAATAATCAGATTAAGAGTATTGGTTGATTGGTGATCTTCTGGGTTTTCTGGACTCCAGACCTTGATTTGTTTCAGAACAGTATAGCATAGTCCTTGGATGAAGTTCCAGTAGAAGTAGTTGACTCTAGTTCTTGTCTGCTAGTTCAGAGTCTCAGGAATTATCATCAGGTTCAGACATAAATTGCCCTAGCCCTGTTTTGGGTCAGGAACTAAGTCATCAATATGCTTTGGGACTGCTATTGGTTCAAGCCCTATTCTTGGACCAAGACTTAGTCCCTCTTGATGATCTCACAGTGTTGACCTAATTTTGTTCTCAATTTAGTCCTGAGCTTGTGATCCACACTACTGAATTATTGGAGCCCTGTAAACTGAGTCCAAAATCCCAGCTTTTCTACAGCTGACCTAGACCCAGAGATAGATGAGTGCTCAGTCTTGGTTCACCCTGATCACTTGCCAATGGGTCAAATTTGTAATACCAGTACTGGAAAGTTACCCCATTTCTCCTCAGTGTCCATGATTAGTCCTTGGTCAAAGTAGTGCTGGGAACTCTTCTTAAAGTTTTGTTGGAGCAATTGTAAAGAGATCAGGCTGCATTATTTCTTTCTATTCATTCATTTTGAATTGTCTCTGATTATGGTAGTTTCGCTTACTAAGTTTGTCTTACAATGACATAGTCTATTGGATGCCATTGTTTGTTGCAAAAGTGCATCCATGAAGTTTCATTGCCTTTAGGTAAATGGAAGACAGTATTGCTTTCATGGATGATGACTTTAGATGGCTATGTTCTATAACATTGTTGACCATTAGGAACATCATTGTAACTAGTTTCATTTAATTAAAATAATTTGTGTGTGTGTGTGTGTGTGTGTGTGTGTGTGTGTGTGTGTGTGTGTGTGTACCTGCAAATTACTTCCACAAAAAGTAGATAAGCAATTAATCATCTTAAAAAGCTATTTGGGGTACTAAGTTTAGTGACATGTCAATAGTTACACAGTTTTTATGTTTCAGATTTAATTATATAATCTTTCTGAAGCCAAGATTGGCTCTATATGGCACAGTCATGTTGTTAAGATATATGATGCTTTAAAAATACTTGAAATAGCTGTGACAAGACTAACACCACATCTGTGTTGGTATTCTTTTTACTGATACAGATCACAACCTCTTCATGACTAAATTGATAATATTTGAAAGTTGCTATGAAAAAAGAAATAGATTAGTCACCCTTTACCCAATTTGATAAATAACTCTGACCTTAAGACTGGTCTTCAATGGCAAATAGTCTATAATTGGATCAAATTCTAAACCTTGCTAGTTTAGACAGGCAAGCCAGAATTGGAGCTCCATTAGCATATTATTCAAGAACCTACAGTGACCTCTAGGTCAGGATTAGCATCACTGGGTCATCAGAGTAAGGCCTTAATAGAGAAAAGGCAACCTTATTTGACAAAAACCACAAAAGCAACAACAAAAAGCCAAGAAAAATAGAAACTTTTTTTAGGGTTTTTTTTTTTTGCAAGGCAATGGGGTTAAGTAATTTGCCCAAGATCACACAGCTAGGTATTTATTAAGTGTCTGAGTTCACATTTGAACTCAGGTCCTCCTGACTCCAGGGCCTGTATTGTGCCACCTAGCTGCTCCCAAAATGGAAACTTTAAATATCTCTGCCTCTAGTCTGAAATAGTTAATAGTAAATTTTGACACTCTCTGCCTTTCCAGTTAGCAATGATAGCTGCTTCCTAGGTTCCAGCTTAGATATTGATTTGGTTTTCTCAGGTGATGGACATAAGGGGGAAGCACAGTGAGACTGCAGTTCAGTCTGTATTGGTGACAGATTGACCTGTTGTCTGGATCCTCACCTTCTGGAAATCTAGAAGTCATCTTGACTCCTTTCTTCTTTTCCTTCTTCCTGCATCCTGTTGTGTTGATATGTCCTACAAGGCATCTGTCAAAATCTACTCTTATGACTCCAACCGTTGCCACTAGCCTAAGTCCTTTTATATACTTAGACTAATAAAATAACCTTTTCATTAATCTTTTGGTCTCCTATTGTCCTTTCTAAATTAACCTTGCTGATAGAGCACATAGAAAGCACACCACGAGATCATCTAGGCCAAACCCCTTCTTTTTATGAGGTCCCAAGAGATTAAGCAATTTGCCCAAAAGTATATAGGAAATAAATGGCAGACCTGGGCTTTATACTCATCTCCTATTACTGAAGTTAGAACCCTTCCCCATTATATCCCCAATTAAATCATAGGTCCAGTCCTTCCTTTCCATATGTGATTTCATTCATGTAAGTATTCCCTACACTGACAAAGATAATGTCCTCATCCTGTCTTAAATTGGAAAATTCATCGCCCTGCAGTCAACCTTCTGATATTGATCTTTTGGTTCTTTTTTTTTTTTTTTTTTTTTTTTTTTTAGTTTTTGCAAGGCAAATGGGGTTAAGTGGCTTGCCCAAGGCCACACAGCTAGGTAATTATTAAGTGTCTGAGGTCAGATTTGAACTCAGGTGCTCCTGACTCCAGGGCCGGTGCTCTATCCACTGCACCACCTAGCCTCCCCTTGGTTCATCTTTCAAAGAGAAATATCTAATCTTTGATCAGTATTCTTACAAAACTTCCCAGGGCTTATCCTGTTGTCTGTCCTTTGAGAATACATGGTAACATGGTAACTTTCACACCATGTTGTGGCTACCTACCCTGGAAACTGGATACAATTTAAGATGAAATCATTCAACATACTTTTGTCCCAGGCACCACAGAAAAAAAAAAGATAAACTACATTAGCCTTCACTAGGTTATTATCTAGGGAGAGATGTACACCTAATAACAATAATAATAATAGATGAATTTTATATTCTACTTCATGGTTTATTAAGCATATTATGTATATATGTGTATATATATATATATATATATATATATATATATATGAATGAAAAAGCATTTTTTAGGTATTTGCATTAAACTATCAAGTGTGAACCATGTATTGAACCGATTGAGGAGGGAAGGAAAGAAAGAGTAACTGGAGAGGGTGTGTCTGTAGACATTAACTAGTGATGTTATGGAACCTACAAATAGCATGAACCTTCAACGGGGGAAGGTTACTAGTGATGAAAGGAGAGAAAGAACTTAGGTGGATCAATGGGGCAACCAAGGTAAAGCATTCCAATTCCCCCCCCCCCCCACTTCAACCAGTGAACCAAGGGGAATAAGTGAAAGTACATTGGTACTAAAGAGGGTGATCTGGAAAATTGTGTCATCGAGGGGGCCAAGTTTCAATAATAAATGGAAAGAGCGGGAGATGAGCATTTTTGAGATAAAGAGGGCTGAGTGGTGTTTGAGTGAAACTTGGGGTGGAAAGACTGAGAAGGATTAGAATAAAAGAATTTGTGGGGTGGGTTGGGAAATGGGTTTAGATGATGATCTGTAGAGTTTCAGACTCACTGGGATATAAAGGGTGGAACTGTGTGTGAGAATGTAAGGAGGCCAGTCCTCTTCCCAAATGAGCTTGCAATTCAGACTAGAGGGAATGCCTTATGATGAAAAACACTGTTTTGGGGTACATAGAATCATCTCCTTGCTGCTTTCCCTCCAAGGACGTTCTAGACCCAGGAGATAGAAGGCACCAGGGAGCAGTCACAGGAAGATTTGATTCCTCTTCTTAGCTGAGGAGGCAGGAAATGAGGCAGCAGCAGGTAACAACAGATGCCCTGTGCAAGGGAAATCATTTGGATTGTTTAATTAATATTTAAAGAAAATTAACTGAAAATGAATTAAAATAATTGAAGTACATTGGTTACTTGATAGTGAATTTATAAAATGAGGTTATAGTGTGTGAAGTTTTATATAATTTTCTGTATAAACAAATGATTTTCTTTGAATAAAATATTCTTTGAATAAAAATATTTTTCTTTTTACTTATTTTTGTATTTTTATAAAGTTACTTTTCATAGTAATAATGAATAAAAGGAAAACAGTTTTTACTTAGAAACTACTCTTAATTCCTAAGTTGATGCCATGGAGAACTAGAGACATGTTTTCAATTGACATTTTTAATTTAAATTTTATGGATATCTTTTGTTTTATACTACCTACATTTCTCTAAGTCTTCTGGCCCTTTCCATTTAGTCATGTCATATAACAAATCATTTTTTTAATAAAGAGGAGAAAAATAGGAGAAAAAAACAAAATATAATTTAAAAGGCTGAAAATATATGCAATATTCCATATTCAGATACCACCCACCTACCTCTTCTTTGGAGCCAAGCCAGTGGCGTTTAGGGTTTTTTTTAGGAGTTATTTGCATCTTGTTTCCTGGGTGTGGGGGGGGAGCAGGGCAGCATGCTTATTTTTTTTTTTAAATCTCTTTACTTGTCAAGAGTCTACAGCTTCTGACACAGGCACAAGTAAGAGAAGAACTAAAAAACTTGTCAAAAATGTAACTGAGACGGGCAGCTAGGTAGCATAGTGGATAGAGCACCAGCTCTGGAGTCAAGAGGACCTGAGTTCAAATCCAACCTCAGACACTTAATAATTGCCCGGCTAGGGGCGGCTAGGTGGCGTAGTGGGGGCGGCTAGGTGGCATAGTGGATAAAGTACCGGCCCTGGAGTCAGGAGTACCTGGGTTCAAATCCGGTCTCAGATACTTAATAATTACCTAGCTGTGTGGCCTTAGGCAAGCTACTTAACCCCGTTTGCCTTACAAAAATCTAAAAAAATAATAATAATAATAATAATAATAATTGCCTGGCTGTGTGACCTCTTGGGCAAATCACTTAACCCTATTGCCTTAAGTTAATTTTAAAAAATTTAAATATTAACTGATGCTCATTGTATATAGTCTACAACTTTAGTGCTTTATAGACTTAGAAGTAATCTTCAAGGCTTTCTTTAACCCCTTCATTTTACATGGATGTTAAAATGATTCTTCTAAGTTATTTAGATACTAAATAGCAAAAGTAGAGTTTCACCAACTTGGAACTGGCCTCAGAGACCATGTAGTCTAACCTCCCAGGCTTACATTTGAGAAAACAAAAGCAGGTAGGTTCCATGGCCCTTTGAGCCAGTCAGGAGGAAAGCTTCAGCAGAGGACTTTGTATCCAGGGCCATGGTACAGAACGATGCTCTTTGCTCTACAACATACTTCCTCCTATTAAGACAGTTACTGAATTCTAAATCCTCTGGTCTATTCTGATCTGCTCTAACCAAGACTTAAGGGAGCTTGTTTTATAACCTGGTCTGGAGGACTTCTCTAGGGACACACAAAATGCAGGGGAGCTTAGACACAGAGAGCAGCATCCAGGAGCCCCAAACCCTTAGATAAGTTTTCTCTTCTGTGGAGGAGGTCGACGTACTCTCTTTTCTCCTTTCTCCTCATACAGCTTTTCCATTGCAGTACTTGGATTAGTTTAAACACTAATTTAGTGACCAGGGCTTTCTGTTTTTACCTACTGCTTTTAGGTAGTCCTAGAGTTGGAAAAAGACTGTTAAAAGCTATTTGCTTCCCTCATAAATGAACTGCCCCTGCTCATGAATCAGGGTTAACAATCTCCCTGGCTGTTCTTCCTTGATTTTTAGCAATAGTTATTCAGATTTTATTTTTTTTCTTGGCCTGAAAGCATTGACTTACAAACTTTCCTCTTTCTAAAGTTCATAATTTTTTAACATCAGTTTTTTTTCAGCTTGTGAATTTCTTCACCTTTAAATTTTTTATTGATCTCTTTTATTTTTACATCATTTACATTTTATATTGTAGATGTTCATCCCTTATAACAAAAGATAAAAAATAGGGGGAGCAGGAACCTAGTTTCACAAAATTAGCACACTGAAAAAGTTTGAAAATTATATTCATGGAGCTCTCAGAATTCAAATGTTTCCAAGGATCATAGAGAAAATTAAATACAAAATAGGAAGAGACTCTGGATATAGTTTTGTTCTGTTATGATGATCTTGGGAAAAGAGAGAAAAAGGACAGTAGGGAGAAAATAAAAGTGGAAAGAGAAGAAACTTATCTTACATTAATAGGGGTATGTGAGATGAAGATTATGCAAATATGGAGGAAGTGGTGGGAGGAATAGACTTTTCATGAAGAGGAGGTGACTATGCAGAGATATAATAGGTATGTCTGGTATGGGGCCCTTCTTCAAAATGGAGCTTCTAAAAAGAACAAAACAGTAATAGACAGGGCCCATGGGAATGTTTTCAAGAGGCAGCTAAGGTGAGAGGTATAACCCCTAAGAATTAAGCCTTGCTGGTTTGGGTCCTTCCCCAAATACAAGCTCAGGGGAAATTCACCAGTACAGGACAAAAATTATAAAGAAAATAGATAAGAAGGGAAAGAATATTAAAGGTACCACACACAGGTCAGTCTCAATGCCTAGTTTGCAGGTTATCCCAAAAATTTTAGTGAAGTTTTAAACTTTAATATTAAACTTTACAAGTATAAATGTGATAGCCTTACAAAAATATCATTTGAAGTTGTGTTTAAATTTCCCTTATTTAGTGTTGTGAATTTTGAAAATATATTTTTAATTTCAATTTTAAAAACAAGATATATCCTATCTTTCTATTCTTTATGTTCCATATGTCTCAGACCAGTGGATAAGTAGAAAAGGTCCTCTTGCTTGGTCATATCGGGCAGCTTTTAGACTTTTTCATGAGGAGTTTTTGTCAAAACTGTTGTGCTCACATTAAAATCTTATTCTTTGCACTTGTAATCCTAGCTTTAAAATTAGTTCTTTTAGTCACTAAGTAACCACTGGTGAAAAGTTTTTACAATTTAAAAGCTGACTAGAGAATATTTCATATATATATATATGTATATATATATGTATGTATATATATATATAGCATAAGGTGGCAGTTACGTTGAATTTTAATAAGAAACATCAATATTTTAACATTTTAAGTAATTAACCTTTTTAGTCTTTTAAAGTTGTAGCTTGTATAGACATGAAGTTATTAAAGTTTAAAACTACACCAAAATTTTTTGGAAATACTGTATATTCATTGAATAACATAGCATGTGCTGTAAATAAATAAAGGAAAAGCTAATCAAATTATAGGATGAACTAAAAGCATCAGTGTGGGACCTCATTTTCAATATCTTTAAAATTTAAGGAAATCTAAGAATCATAAACCAGAAAGAAATTAAGGACCAGAATAGAGTTTTAGAAAAGTTAATTATGATAGTTTTTAATTTTTTTTCAGTTACTAACAAGAAACTTTTAAAAAGCAATATTCTCAGCTGTGAATGACTCCTGTAAAAATTGATAAGTTTTTGGAAATGAAAATCTCAGAAATAAATTCAGAAAAGAAGAAAAATCAAGCACATCTTTTAATGATCACAGAGCAATAAAATTATTTTTAATAAAGGAACTCTGAAGAAAGGATTAAAATTAATTAGAAAATAATTTAATCTTGAAGAACTTTATGAATTGAAGGACAGATCATGTAGTTTACAAAAAATTTTGTCAAAAATGTCAAATATGAAATAATATATCGAAACTTTAGGAATGCTACTAATGTATTCCTCAAAATTTTTTTTCTATTTCTAAACTCATTTATCAACAAAGATAAGAAAATAGATCAATGAATTGATTATGTAAATAAAAAATAACTGGAAAAGCAACAAATCAAGAATTGAACACAAAACAGGCATCTTGAAAAATTGAACTGATAAAACTAGGAGCTGTGTAAGAAAATTAATAAAAATTAGTTGAATCAAAAATAGAGGAAAAATAAATTATCAAAAATAAAAAGGCTAATTTCCAGTAATTGAAAATTAAATAAGCCATGAGAAACTGAATGATCAACAAAACTGATAAATGAATTGGATAAATATTAATAAAAATATAAAGCACTCAGCATAACCAAATTAATAGAGCATTTAAATAATATCAGATGATAATGATGTTTGTCCTTTGTTCTCCGAGAAGACCACGACATCAGGAAACAAGAATGTGAATTGGATTTGAGTGAAGGGGATTGCTCTACTAAGTCACCAACCTCAGTTTCTCCTATGTAGTCATCTGGGTCTAGTGGAATATAATCAGGACAGCTGGAAAGGACCCATGGATGAGCGGTAATCAGGTGCCTGAGGTTGGATTTGAGCTCAGGTCCTTCTGAGCCTAGGGTTGGTGCTCTGTGCACTGGTACCACCTGGCTGCCCAATATCAGTATCAGAAAAAGTAATTGAACAAGCTATAAATGAATTTCAAAAGGAAAAACTCATGTCCAAGTAAATTATATCAAATATGGATAGGACAATTAACTTGAATTACTTAATAAACTTATAATAGGAAAATGATTCTATAAAATATTTTAACCTTGTGAGTTAGTTGTGATTATTATTATTATTATGCCCATTTTACATTTGAGTAAACTGAAGTAAACAGAGGTTAAGTGACTTGCCTAAGGTCATACAACTTCTAAAATATGAAAAAATGAAATCAAAGGACTAAGTATAGGAAGGGAGAAAACTTGTTTTTATAGATGATATGAACTATCTGAAGAACTTAGAGAATTGTCAACTAAAAAAAAGTAGAAAAGAGTCCAGTAAAACTAATTAAAACAGTCATTTTAGCAGTTACTTGATATACAACAAATCTACAGAAATCATCAGCATTTTTGCACTTACCAACAAAATCCAGTAGGAGGAGATAGAGAAATTGCCTTCAAAAATAAAAATATTTGGGAGTATGCTTCCCAAAGCAAAGTTAAGAAATATGTGAGTTCAACTATAAACACACACACACACACAAAATATAAAAGTAATGTAGCTGTAGCTGCTGCTTGAGTTCAATTAATTGCCTGTGATGAATCACAATTCAGATCTGGGAATGCAGGTGGGAAGAAAATAGAGATTTATTAAAGAACCAGCCTTGGAGTCAGGAGTACCTGGGTTCAAATCTGACCTCAGACACTTAATAATTACCTAGCCGTGTGGCCTTGGGCAAGCCACTTAACCCCATTGCCTTGAAAAATCTAAAAATAAAAAAAAAAAAAGAAGTTACAACACAAAAGAAAGTAACATGAAAGTTAAGAATTGAGTTTAAGGAAAAGCCCCATGGATTGCTAATTAATCTTGGCAGGTCAGCGAGCAGGCTCAGCTGAAGTTTGAAAAGGCAGAGAGAGTCCGAGAGGGGAGGGGAGGAGAGCAGGCAGTCATGAAGCTTGGGTTAACCAAACCACATGGTGAAGTCTATGGAGCTCCATGTGGTTTAAGGAAGAACCTAGAAGAAGTGGCACTTCCTATTAAATACCCCTCTATTGTAGGCTGAACAAAGGGTGCTGCTTGGGGTGTGGTCTTTCACCTGGGAGCCAGGTAACCTCCAATGGCAATCTACAGCTGGTCCTTCCTGTCTCAAGGTTTTTGATGTCCAATTTAACGTATCATTTCCTGTCTGCAAGTGTCCAGGCCAAGGTTAGGTCAAGGTGGAAATGGAGGATGAGATACAAACAAAAGAGTCAGGGGGAGACAGGATAATCAACATTGTCCAAGGGAGGCAGGATCTCAGGAGTGGGAACAGATTTTGTTTCTGCTAGATTCACAATTCTCTACATCAATAACACTTAACCTTCTACTCTTTTGAGAGGTTAAGTATCTCTAAAGCACTTTGCAAACTTTAAGGACCATAAAAATGTTACCTATTATTATCATTATTATTTTATTGTTCTCGAATAGGCTAAGCCAATATGATGACAATGATAATTCTGCTTAAATCATTTTACTTAGTGTTATGCTAATTAAACTGTCAAGAGATTGCTTTATAGCTAGAAAAATAATAAAGACATCTATCTGGAAGCACAAAAGTTCAAGAATCTCAAGAGAAATATTGAGTAAAAAGGAAAAGAAAGAAAGAAAGAACAGATCTGAAACTATAATTTAAAGCAATAATTACCAAAACTGGTACAAAACAGTTTGGTAACTGGTTAAAAAAGAGAGATCCATCAAGGGTAGTATAGAGTCTGTTAAATCCAAAGACCCCAACTGTTGAGATAAGAATTCATTATTCAACCAAAAAGCAACTAGGTAGTACAGTGGATAGACCCCTGAACCTGGTGTCAGGAAGCCTCATCTTCGTGAGTTCAAATCCATCTTCAGATACTTATTAGCTGTATAACCCTGTCTCATTTTCCTCATCTATAAAATGAACTGGAAAAGGAAATGGCAAACCACTCTAGTTTTCTTCCCCAAGAAAACCCAATAGGGATTGTGTATAGTTGGGTACAACTGAAATGACTGAATAACAGCAAATTTAACCAAAATTGCTTGAAAAACTGGAGAGCAATGTGACAGAAATTACCTTGCAATATCTTGCAACATATAAGATGGATACAAGTCAGATATAAAAGATCATATCATTAGTGAATTGGAAGAACAAGAAAGAAATTTCCTTTCATATCTATAGATATAGTAAGAGTTCAAGACCAAACTATGGATAGAGAGGACCACAGAAGAGAAAATGGGCAGTTTTGATTACATAAAATCAAAGTTTTTTGTATAAACACAACCGATGCCATTAATCTTCCACACCACCTTCCACTTCAACACAGCTGCAGATAGAGAGGGGTCATACTCTTTATCTTACCATCACACACAATTGTTTCTGATCCGTGTTATGTCCCCTAAATTCCTGTATCTGATCATAATTTTTTGTCATTCCACTTTTCCCTCCCCCTCTACCTTACAACTTCTTATCTGTTTTTCTTCCTAATAGACATTTCCAGTCCTTCCACTTGAAACACAGCAATTCACAGAGTTAAATGAGTGATTGAAGGAAAATTTATTATGCCTCAGGCAAATCTATTAAATAAGGGTAGCTATCATTTTCTCAGACAAGGCAAAAGTAAAATGTGTGTGTGTGTGTGTGTGTGTGTGTGTGTATCAAAGAGGTTAGCATTTAGGTACTTAAAGAAAAACTAATCAAATCATAGAGATACATGATCTTCACAATGGGCCTTTTTGAACCTAGATAAATCTAGCAAATGATTAAAAGAAATTAAAGACCATAATAAAATTTTAGAAAAGTTAAATTTGACAGATCTCTGACAGTTATTCTATGGGAATTGAATGGAATATGCCTATTTCTCAGATATATATAACACCTTTATGTGTTTTACAGATGTGTGTGTGCTAAGATATAAAAATGTTGTGTATTTTATATATATATATATATATATATATATATATATATTAGGCTAATATATAAAGATGGTAAGCGATAGGAACTTCATAAACACACAAAAAAAAGAAATTTGGAATATTAAACATCCTTGACTGACCACAAGGAAGCAAAATTATAATCAGTAAAGAGCCAGGAAAGAATTCTGATTTTAGAACAACTTAATTCTAAACTTGATGAGTCAAAGAATAAATCATAAAAATAAGTGTTTTCAAAGAAAATAGCATGCACAATTTACTAAAACTACTCTGCATACAAAACAGTCTAAAAGAGGAAAATTTATATCTCTATATACTTTCATATTTAAAAAGGGAGAAACAATAGATCAGTGGGCGTACAATTAAAAAATAGCCAACAAATCAAACCCCAACCAAAAGCAAAAATAAAAAATTTGAAAATCATAAGAAGAATAAAATTGAAAACAAAAAACCACTGGGAATTTTTAAAAAACTAATGAAATAAGTAATTTTTACCTGGTTTGAAGTTAAAAATTAAAAGTTCACAACACATGAAAAGAAAATTAAAGAAATATTAGAAATTACTTTGCCAGTTATTTGACCAAAAATTTGCTTAAATAAATTGAAATTAGAAAAACATTAAATATTAAAACTAACTAATAAATGGAGAATTTAAATAACCCCAGTTTCAAGAAAAGAATATGAACAAGACATAAATGAATTTCCAAATGGGTTAAAATAGTGATTACCCAGCAAATCCTATGAGATGTCCAGTGAACAAATTATTTACTCCAATATCACTTAAGCTGTAGACAGAGAAAGTGACATCCTGACAAACTCCTTTGTTGAGAACAAAGATGATTGTGATATCCAAATCAAGGAAGGATATAGTATTTTGTGGTTTATAAAATATCTTCATTACAACTTTATAAGGTAGATAATATAATTTTATTTCCCTCTTAATAGATGGGGGAAAAAACCCCCAAAACAAACCCTGAGACTATGGAAGTATTTGCCCACAGTCACAAAGAATTGGAGCTAGGATTCAAACTGAAACCATTTGACTTTAAAGATAATGTTCTTCAAATCTCTAATTAATAACAAGCATTGTAATTTGAATAGATTATGACACAAAAATACAAAGCATCATTAACAATTTAAATTTGTTTTTGTTATTGTCTTCTTAAATGTAAAGGAATTTTTATAAACTTTTTGAATTGCATGTTCTACTTCATTCTATTCTTATTTATGTTTGTGTTTATAATTATTGGTTTTCTGATAAGCAAACTTTGACCCTATACAGTGAGTACCTTCATTTCCTTTCCTTTTTCATTCATTGTAAATCTGAAATCTGATTTTTAATCTCATCATTCCACTAAAATTGTTCTCTCCAGACTTAACCAGTAATCTTTAAATTGCCAAATCCAATGGATTTTCCTCTATATTCATCTTTCTTAATCTCATTAAAGCCCTTGATCATACTCTTCTTCTCTATAGATTTTTACATTGCCCTCTCCTATTCTCCTTCTACCTGTTCGTCCAATGCTTCTGTCTCCTTGTATTTTCTTCCAGATTGAACTCATTAACCATGGATATCCCCTGAGATTCTATCCTGATTTCTCATCTCTTCTTCCTCTAGAGTATTTCACTTGCAAATATCATCAGCTTCCATGAATTTAATTATCATCTGTTTATCTAACCCTGACTTCTCTCCTATCTTCTAATCTCATTTCCAGTTGCCTCTTAGACATCTAGAATTGGGTGTCCTATAGACAACTTAAACTTAGCATGTGCAAAAACTAAATTTCTTTTCTTTCCATCCAAACTCTTTAGCCTTCCTAACTTTCCAATTATTGTTAAGAGTACATCCTCTCAGTCATGCAGACTCACAACCTGGGTGTCCAATTTTGACTCTGTGTCTCATCATCTATATTTGATCTGTTTCCAAGTGCTAACACTTTTCTTATTTTTCATATATATATATATATATATATATATATATATATATATATATACACACACACACACATATATATGTGCTCTTCTTTCCTCTGATACTCTGTTTTTTGTCCCATCATTTTCAAAGAGGATTGGTGACATCATGGGGTGATGTCTTGACATGTGCATGAATTGGATTTAAGTGAGACAGAACTGCATAATCGTCAGCATCTATCTCTCCTGAGTTATTGAAGTCCAATAACTTGAAGGAAGTCAAGATGACTGGAGATGGCCCAGGATACAGTGGATGACCTTGATGTCTTTGATATCTGAAGTGTCTTCATGGCCATTGGAGCAAATTGTTCTCATCCATCCATTCTAGGGGAAAGTCTTTCATATTCTTGAACTAGACAGCCCTACTGATGAGTTTGAGGCCTATTGGTTACCCTCAACTTGGTTTAACCCATCTGCCTAGATGGTTCTACTCAACTGCTGTGCATGCTACAGCTTCTTGGAGCCACAGGTAAGAGTTGAGTGGACCCTACAGGTAAATGAGCAGTCCTGAAAAGGGCTCATACTAGAGGAGTTCCAAGAACAAATACAAAATCTCTGTATGGCATACAAAACCCTTCCTATGTGACCCCTTCCTACCTTCCCAATCTTTTTGTCTTATTTCCCTCCATGTTCTCTGTGATACAGTGACATTGGTCTCCTTGCTATTGTTCAAACAACACTCCATCTCCTGAGTGTTTTCACTGATCCCTCTCTACCTCCTGACCTCCCTAACCTCCTTCAATTTTTAACCAAATCCATATTTGTGACTGTGAGGTCCTTGAGAGCAGGGGTTCTTTTCTGACATTCAAAGCCCTTCATAACCTAGCCTATTACTTCATTTTTACACTTTTCTTACACCTTAACCCCCTCAACTCCTCAGTATTTTGCTATTCAGTGACACTGAATTCCTTGTTGTTTCCAGAATAAGTCAGTCTATTTCTTAGCTCTGAGAATTTTTGTGACTCCCCACCCCCACACCCCATTTGTAGAATACTCTGCCTCCTTTTTTCTGTTTCCTGGCTTCAAGTCCTGGCTAAAATTGTAAAATTTCCTCTTAATTCAAGTGACTTCCCTGTATTTATTATTTTCCCTTTCTCCTGTCTATAGCTTGTTCATACATATTTGTTTGCATGATGACTTCTGTTGCCCCACTAGATTGCAAACTCCTGGAAGGAAAGAGCCATTTTTTTTTTTTTTGCCTTTTCTGGTATCCCTAGCAAGTAGCATAGTGCTGAGTTCATAATAGGAGCTCAGTAAATAACTTTGGTTGACTAATTCCCTGACACATACATCCTATTCTCCATATGTTGACATCCTTCCTCTACCACAGACCCAATTCAAGTGTCTCTGGTTTTTTAACAAAAATCCTGCCTATATTTTTTTTTATCTTATCTCCTCTAAGCCTTTCATGGAATCCAGAACAATACTCTACCCTTAGTGCATGGTATTCAGTAAGCATATAGACTTTGGTCCTGTTGGTGATCCTGATATGACTATTGCTTTTTGAAGTATTTTATTCAGAGTATAGTAATCAAAATTTATGATTATATTAGATGACCTACACTGATAAAAGAATTGGAGCATTTTCCTTCTAGCTCTGACCTAGATTTGTCTGATTTTAGTTCTTCAAATCCTGCTTATAGTTTTTGAAGGGATGTCATGTGGAAGAGGGATTAAATTTGTTTTGATTGGTCCCAGATGGCAGAACTATTGGCCAAGAAGTTTCAAAGACTCAAATGTAGCTATGATAGAAATTCTTGTTCAGGTATAAGTGAATAAACAAGACAATTTCTCAGTCTCTTTTGAATGAAGCCCTGTGTCTAAGTTCCTTAAAATTTACTAATTACTTAATAATAGTTACTTTAAAACTTCTCTCAGAACCCATCAGTATCTGGAGATGGCCACAACACTGTTGACAATGTAATAGAAACAAGCAATGCTCTTCCTTCTTCTGGGCTTGCTCCTGTGGCCCTTGATGACACAAGGCTAGGGCATGTAACTCCACAGTCAAAGTAGCTTGTCTCCAGCCTTAGGGCATACTTTCCATGTATGATCTTTCATAGAGTCCTCTACCCTCTAAAATGTGGTAGGAAGAGGCCAGGAATATTCACTCAATTTCATAATTACAGGGGTTTAATGATAGTTCCAGAGTTTTGAAAGGCTATATTCTTTGTCAGTAAATGAGGGGAAAGGTATTAACTTATCAGATACAGCAGTAAGAGAACAGGAAACTCTTAATTATAAAGAATCCAAATAATCAAAAAACTCACTTAATTTAATATATCTCTTTCATTCTCTTTGTGTGTATTTATTGAAAGGATAAAAGTATCTTTATTCAAAATGCATTCAGGAAATTTCAGTATATAGTATAAATATAATTTGAATTATAAAGCACCTAGTCAGTATGTGCAAAATTCTAGGGTTGCAAAAAAGAAAAACAACATGATCCCTATGCATGAAGTTTACAATTTAATAGAATGAGGAACTAGCCATACAAATAATTTTAAGATACGTTAATTTTTTTTTTTTGCAAGGCAATGGGGTTAAGTGGCTTGCCCAAGGCCACACAGCTAGGTAATTATTAAGTGTCTGAGGCGGGATTTGAACTCAGGTACTCCTGACTCCAGGGCCGGTGTTCTATCCACTGCGCCACCTAGCCACCCCAAGATATGTTAGAAAAAATTAAATGCATGAGTTTAGACTGCACTGAGATTCAAGAAAAGTGGAAATAATTCACATCTAAGGGGAAAGGAAGATGTCATGGATGGGGTAACATCTAAAGTTGGTGATATGGGGCGGCTAGGTGGCGCAGTAGATAGAGCACTGGCCCTGGAGTCAGGAGGATCTGAGTTCAAATCCGGCCTCAGACACTTAATAATTACCTAGCTGTGTGGCCTTGGGCAAGCCACTTAACCCCATTGCCTTGTAAAAAAAAAACAAACTAAAAAAAAAGTGGATTATACAGAACTACATCTCTGATGGCTGAAATTCTTCTCTTCTTTCAAGTCACAGCTCAGGTCTCATTTCCTATTGAAGCCTATCCTGAATCCTGAATACAAATAATCCTTAACTCCTTAAAATACACAGCTTTCTATTTGACTATACCTATGTATTTATATTTAATGATTTTTGGTGTGTTAATTTATGTTTAATCATAATTTTATGATTATTGTTATATTAATATATAGTTTATATATTTATGGATACTGGTATATTAATCCATCTTCCTACTAGATTCTAAAGTCCTTAAAAGCACTGTCATTTTTAATCTCTTAATATTAATCATTTTTATAAATAGAAAATAATTAATCCTGCATTGTGAGTAGAAAATGAGTTAGCTTGTGAAGCTCTTTGTGAATCTTAAAGTACTATGTAACTGCTGTTATATAAGGAATGTAGCTATCATCTTTATTGCTATTATTTATTATATTATTATTATTATTATTATTACTACTACTATTATTTTGTTTTCCTAATTTCAACTAATTTAAATTTTAATTGAAATTAGGAGACAAACTCCAGGATACAATTATTATTTACTTACTGGGTATAGGGATTATAAGACTATTATGTAAATGATTGTCATGTACTTACCATTCTGAACTTTACATTTTTTGAATTTTTAGAGAATATGATTAAAATGACACTTCATATAATTGTAGACTGCTGTCCCCGCAGACCCTATAACTTACACACCCCAGAACTTAGATAGTACCGAAAGGATGAGTGGTAGCAGTTAGAAAAATGCTGTTTGGATGAGGACCTGCTGGCTGGGAACCGGAATAGAACCCCAAAATAAGCTCTAGCTGCTATGTTTACTTACACAGCAGGTGTGTATAATTAACCAGTAGCTTCAGTTCTCACTTCCAGATTTCAACATTACCTTATCTCCCTATCTCTTAAATCTGACAGGTATATATATTGATACTTCTTCCTTCCATGTCACACCCTTTTCCAAGTTTTGCAGTAAGATACACTATTTGAAATTGTACCACATTGAATGCATTATGAGTGCACTAATACATACATGCACTAATCTTGTCTACTTTAATGTAAAAATAACTAGCATTTCTATTGAACTTAAAAGTTTGTAAAAACTTCAAAGCTATTACCATGTTTTATCCTCACAACAACCCTGGGAGGTAGATAGAGGCAGATTAAGGTAAAATGACTTGCCTGGGGATCACACAGCCATTAAAGAGTGTGAGGTCACATATAAGCTCAGGTCTTCTCCATTTTGGGTAGCGAGATGGTACAGTGACTCGAGTGCTGGATCAAGAAGACCTGAGTTCAAATCCAGCTGTGTGGACCTGAGCAAGTCACTTAACTCTTTTTGCCTTAGTTTCCTTATCTGTAAAAAGAGATGGAGGGGCAGCTAGGCATTGCAGTGGTAGAGCACCCCGAAGTCAGGAGGACCTGGGTTCAAAGTTAGCCTCAGACACTTAATAGTTGCCTAGCTATGTGACCTTAGGCAAATCACAACCCCATTGCCTTAAATAAATATAAAAAAAAAGAGATGGGGAAGGAAATGGCAAGCCACTTTAGTATCTTTGACAAGAAAACTCCTTAAGGGGGTTGCAAAGAGTTGAACATGACTGAACAATAAACAATTTCCCTGCAATAAACAATTTCCCCGCTTCAGGTTCTATGCTCCATGAACTGTGCCATCTATGTAGATTAAATATCCAAAGACAGACTTTATTATTGCCAGTGAAAAGATGTTATATATACTAACCAATATAGCCTAACTAGAAGAAAATATTTTTTTCAACTGAAATATCTTTTTTAATTTCCAAGATTTTTTAGTGATTTTTTCTTATTATCCTTAACTGAAAATCTAGTCTAAAAATTAGTTTAAAATGCTACAATTTACAAAACTTTATTTCATTCAAATTGCTTTTTATCAAAAATAAAATCCTACTACAGTGTTTTTCCCTTATTTTATTTATCTCAAGAAGAAATAGTAATTGTTTTTAGCATTTACTTTTTCAACTTTATTCTTATGATCAAGGATAGCATCTTCCTTTAAAGAATTAATATGCAAATATATTTGATTATCATTATTAATAAAAAGTCGACAATAGCATAAATTCTCAGCAAGACCATAAAGAAAATAATAATTTCATTATAGGAGCAGCTCCCCCCAAAATATGATGAGGGAAACTTGGACAAATAATCAACAAGCATTTATAAGTGTATACTATGTGCTTGGCACAAGGGATGCAAATTCAGTAAATGTGAATTTGTTGCATTTTTGGTTTATTCTATAGGGTTTTGTTTGGAGAGGGGAGTTTTTGTTTTTGTTTTTATTTTTAACTGAGTAATCGTTTTACTTCCTTGCTTTACACACATTCCTCTGACGTACTTAGTTGGGAGGGAGGTTAGTTGGGAGGGAGGAAGAGAGGGGAGCTAAACTGGCTATGTGGTATGTGTAAATATATATATATATATATATATATATATATATATATATATATATATATATATATATGAGAGAGAGAGAGAGAGAGAGAGAGAGAGAGAGAGAGAGAGAGAGAGAGTGAGTGAGTATGCAAGAGAGCTGGTTTGACCAGAAACAGAACTGCCCGTGACAGATTAAGAGACAAGAGAGGCTTGGAATCCGAGTCCAGGCAAAGGAGAGTGGAAATTTACAGCTGCTCTGTGAATGTTCAAGTGATCATTTTCTGCTAACATTTTCCATTGGTAACAGTTGATCTTCAAAAAGACAAAGTCAAGACTGAGCTGTGGAACTTGCTTTTCTATGCCACGTGTCAGCAATAAAAGACAACATCATTTAAATGGAAGATTAAGACTACTTCATCTAAGGGACTTTGGAACCAGAGAGAGCTGTCTTCAGCACCTCACCATGTGGCTGTTAGTTTTTGCTTAAGCCCGGATGTTCCTCTAAGGCTGGGTGAGTATCAGTCGGTTTAGCGCTTCTTATTTAGATCAGTAAGGAAGCAGGGTTAATATTGTAACTGTTAAAATTATTGCTTAAACATGCACTTTTAAGGTATAATTTATAGTTACTGTGCTGCATTACCTTTGTGTCTTGTAAACTGCTGTTACTAGGAGAGGTTGGAAAAAAAAAAAACAACAGCTACCAAACAATACTTCTCTGTTGCCTAAGGCACTTGAATCATGACCAACTATTTTGAGGCCATGGAATATCTTACTTTGGAAATGGGTTTTTATTTACAGAGGGTTTCCAAAAATAAAACAGTTGCAGTGTATCATTTTTCATCTTTCTAGCCTGCCTAAAAATGTAGAAATCGATTATTTTCCTTATAGGAATCATTTGTAGTCAATTCAAAACTAATATTAAAACTCATGTGATACATTCATTGTTAGTACCAAAATTACAGTATAACATAGCTTCAGAACTTAAATAAGTTATATACTACAGATAGTACCAGTAGGAAAGTGGCAATATTATTTAAATGCTAAATGATTGGTAGACCCATGAGAAATGCCATGTAAAGAGTCATATAATGTTCACTAAAGTTAGATGTCACTTTTTAATAACACACTACAAAGTTAAGATAATTAATAATTCCAGTAGTCTCCTGTTTTTTCTACCAGGTCTCATCTGGGAGTCTCACCTACATCTTAGCTTCATGTTCACATCTTGCAGAATTTTAGTATTAATTTATGAGGACAATTATGCATTTCTAAGAAAATGTCAGAAAAGAATGTTGGAATGTTAGAAATGTTAAAATATTGACCTGAATTAAAATAAATCTTTGTCTATTTATACATGTTTAAAATTAGAGATTATATGTTAACATTATGTTATCTTTTAAAAGGCATAGATGAATAAATATAGTATGTAGTCATTCTGTTGGGAAAGGAAGTGTATGTTCTTAGCTCTTAAAACTTAGTCATTAAATAAAGATGTTCTGTGCTGAGCAAAAGACTAATCAGCTCTCTGTCAGTTCTACCATGGAATCACAGAGTTAGCAAGAAACATTATTTAGATAAGGATTCAAGGGGAACTTTTTAAGAAAGAGAACTATTTAGCTATCAAAGTTGGATGGTATCTTTATAAACATATTAAAAGTAGTTTATAATACAATAACATAAAATAACTTGCTTTTACTTTTTAATGGCTCCTTTATGTATATAGAAAGAAGCCTTTAAAACGGGTTATTATTGTTGGGTTTGGAGTTTTTTGTTTGTTTCTTATTTTTTTTCCACAACAACTGATAATATTAAAAACTCATCTGGTTTTTGGATTGATATTGTTGGGGGGGGGGAGTTCCTATCTTTTACTGAAAGCTAAAAGTCAAGACATTCTTACTTCCCTGAAGCATTTTCCACACACACCCCTTCTTAGATTGGCCACAAACTTGCCATGTAACTTCATAGTTTTCAGAATGTTTCCTTTACATTTTGAACTGCTAATTCACTAGTGTGAATATAATTAGTATATTCCAGTACTATAAGCAGTATCCTCACCCCACCCCAGCCTTGAAGTGGCACTCACAGTCTAAGAGAGTTTGATTATGTCCTTGGAGTTTGTAGAGAGAACAACTGGCTAAATATATGTGTAGAATATCTGTCCATCAGGTATTAGACAACTTGGGTTTTCCTCTTGGTGTTTACCATGTATTTATTATGTGTGTTTGCATTCATATATGCATAAATATAATTTGCATAATGTGTATAAATTGCACAGATACCTTTAGATGAAGATATCCATATAGTTATTGTCAGTATGTGAACATGTAATTATTTATCTAGACATTTCCATATTTAGCAGGCCCAAATACAGAGAACTATTAAGATTTTTGAAAATCAGTTGAAGTATTTGTACAACAAAAGGTGAAATTAGTAATCCAAATATCAAAGTAGTTTTCCCTACTCTTAATTTGGACAAAGGAGGGACTTCACATTCATTTAAACATCCTTTCCACTTGCTCTGTTACTGTACCTCAGCCATTCTGAGACTGTTACAACCCTGATCTCACCATTACTCACAGTTGTTTTACTTCCATGATCAAGAATTCCTAAATTCTTTAATCCAATCATATCCTTCTATTATTCCATCTCTTCCCTACCCCGTTGTTTGTGATATGTCCTTCATCCCTTGGTTCTTTCCACAGTACCTTTAACTCTGACCAGTCTTGATCCTTTAGTTTAAATGAGTCCACATCTTAGAGTTAAAAGAGTCTTCTTTACTCTTAAATCCACCCCTGTCTAAACCCTTCCTTTTGCAACTGCTACTGTAGTTTTGCCAAACCTCAGTTTTGAATTGTTCCCAAAATCCACCTTCTCCTATTTTTCCTCTTCATGTGTAGCTAAATAACGTTAGAGAACGCTGACACATCTATGCTGACCAAGGCCACTACAAATTTAGGTTATCCAGTCTCAATTGAAACAAGACAATTCTTTTTCTCCTCCCAAGTTGAGTTCTCATAATGGCTATTTCAAGTCTCTCTTCTTTCTTCAAACCTTTTATACTACCTATTTCCTCCTATTCTCTGAGATCCTCAATTTATGCTGAATTAAGAAAATAGATGCAGAGGCTTTTACCACAAGTGTTCTCTTTTCTCCTTCCCTATGAGTCAAAACTCCTTGACATCATTCTCTATTCTGTCCTTTACCCCCCATCTATGACAGAAACAGTAGCTCTTCTCATGAAGACCAATTCCTACAGAGGTAAACATGATTCCTTTCCTTCCCATCCACTCTGGCATGTTATTAGAACTGCTTAGTATTTTCATTGTTGTTTAGTAATATTAATGTGCCCAACTCTTCAAGACCTCTTTTGGGTTTTCTTGGCAAATATACTGGAGTGGTTTGCCATCCATTTCCTTCTGCAATTCATTTTTACAGATGAGGAAACTGAGGCAAACAAGATAAAGTAATCAAATTTGAACTCAGGTCTCCCTAACTTTAGACTCAACACTCTATCCACTGTACTACCTAACTCCCTCACATATATAGATATAGATATAGATATAGATATAGATATAGATATAGATATATATACACACATGTATATATAGTTGTATGACTAAAAATTGAATTTAGACTTATACTGGCTAACCAAGGAATAGCTATTAGCAAGTCTAGTAATTAAAAACATATTTTCAATTTCACTTTTGACCAAAACCATTTCAAATTGTTCCCCATTCTCCATTAATTCCTAATTATTACAGTTAAGGCAGAGTATTTAGTACAAACAAACGAAAATTTAAAACAGATAATTGAAATGTATATAGAACCCTAATTAAATTGTTTATTCTTCTTTTATAGGATTTTAACCCAGGTTGAGATGTTAGCTATGATATATAACTTTCTGAAAATAATAAGCAAATTAATTATTTCTTTCTGACTGTATTCCCAATTTAACAAAATGAAACTATAAACTAGTCCTCATTATAGACAGATATTTCTTTTACTAAACACACAGAAGCCTTAAAAATGAGGAGAAAATGTCTTACCAAAATTTATTTCTTGGCAATGTTGACATTGTTTTATATCAGATTTTAACTGTGTGTATGTATGTGTTTGTGTGTATATCTATCTATCTATGTATGTATTAAAGTATTAGAGAAAAACAGAGACAGAGTAAGTGAGATATGGTCTGAGGAGTCAGGATATATGACATTTACTGGACTCTGTGATCCTAGGCAAATCACTTAACGTGTCAGTTCTCCAGGTTATTCTCTAAGATTACAGATGTGTCAATTTTTATTATTTGATATTCCTTCACTATTGAAATCACAGGTTTGGGAGGAAAATAAGTTATAAAGGACATGATGTGATCTGTGCTTGATTTTTCCTCAGCAGTATCATTAAATTCTTGAAATTAAAAAAAAAGTGGTAGTGCTTTTGGGGGGGGGGGGTTGCAAGGCAATGGAGTTAAATGACTTGCCCAACATCGCACAACTAGGTAATTAAGTGTCTGAGGCCAGATTTGAACTCAGGTCCTCCTGACTCTAGGGCTGGTGCTCTATCCATTGCACCACTGCCCCATATTATTTTATTTTAACTGTATACTCTAAGTCTATTTTCTTTGACTCTCTTATTTTTTTTAGAAAGATTTTATTTATTTTGAATTTTACATTTTTCCCCTAATCTTGCTCCCCCGCCCTCTCAGAAGGCACATTGTTTCCCTGGTATGCATTGATCTAATTTGAATGTGATGGGAGAGAAATCATATCCTTAAGGAAAAAACCTAAAGTATGAGATATAGCAAAATTACATAATAAGATAACTTTTTTAAAAATTAAAGGTAATAGTCTTTGGTCTTTGTTCAAACTCCACAATTCTTTCTCTGGATACAAATGGCATTCTTCATCTCAGATACCCCCAAATTGTGCCTGAATGTTGCACTGTTGGAATGAGCAAGTCCATCAAGGCTGATCATCACTCCCATGTTGTTGTTAGGTTATACAATGTTCTGGTTCTGCTCATCTTGCTCAGCATCAATTCATGCAAATCCTTCCAGGTTTCCCTGAATTCCCATCCCTCCTGGTTTCCAATAGAACAATAATGTTCCATGACATACATATACCACAGTTTATTAAACCATTCAACAGTTGGTGGACATTCACTCAATTTCCAATTCTTTGCCACCACAAACAGGGCTGCAATGAATATTTTTGTACAAGTGATGTTTTTACCCTTTTTCATAATCTCTTCAAGGTATAGACCCAGTAGTAGCAGTAGTAATTGCTGGATCAAAGGGTATGCACATTTTTGTTGCCTTTTAGGCATAATTCCAAATTGCTCTCCAGAAAGGTTGGATGAGTTCACAGCTCCACCAACAATGTATTAGTGTCCCCCATTTCCCACATCCCTTCCAACATTGATCATTTTGACTCTCTCACTTTTGACTCTCTTCCATAGCCCTTAATTTAGTCTACTTACAAAATGCTTAGTGATTCACTAGAATCCTCACATTGATCTATTATCAAGATGACTGCCCAATCTTAGGAGGAAAATAAAAGACAGACTTCCAGTTCCATAGCCTCCATTAGGACTACCATTTGCCTCTGGTCAAACCCAAATTTAGAACCATGTTTTTCAAAGTGTGCTTTATCAGTGGGAGGAGCCTATGTAGAGTCTCACAAAAATATATAGAGGTATCCAAGTGGTCTAGGGCCTGAGTCAGGAAGAACTGAGTTCAAATCAGGAACATGTGGTAAGGGACTGGTAAGTGGCAAGTGAGGCAGACCTGAACATTCACTAAACCCATTCTGTAGTCAGAGGTGAGGTTAGCTGTACTTTACCTGCCATACCTTCTCCCCACATCCCTGAAGTATGACCTGCACAAACTTATTGGCTGTCACATTTACCTTCTGTTTGTCTCAGTTCTCTCAACTGTAAAAATGGGATTAATATTAGCATACCCCACTTAGTATTATTGAGGATCAAATGAGATTATCTTTGTAAAATACATCAGTTGACTTTTTAATAAATCAAAACATTTAAAATAGACTCAAGGAACTTATTGTAAAATAATTCTATTTTGAATCTTAAGAATCAAGGAAATAATCACCAAATTTGATTCAGTGTAAAGCTGGATTTTCACATGTTATATTTAAGACCTCTGAAATATTCTTTGGGACATCCCACTTGTTTTGTTCCAGTAGAATTTTTCTGTGAGTACTTTGTTAGAAATCACATTCCCAGCCAGAATTTCATTCAACCAGAGTGGTGAAAGCTTGAAGAAACCTCAAAAATCATTTCTGTCAACCACCACATTTTTCACATGAAGGAACTGAGGTACATGAAGATGAAGTCACTTTCAAGCTTACCCAGGTTATTAGGCAGCAGAACTATTATCAGCTTGGATCTTCTGGAATTTTGTATTATGCTACACAGAGCAAGAACTGAATCAGGTCTGAAAGATGTTCTATTTGAAGATTTATTTAAATCTCCTTCATCCTTTTTAAAGGATTATCATTATATTATTACTCCTGAAAGGTTTTTGGAGGGTGGAGCAACGATTGTTGACATCAAGCACACCTAGGTATCTAAGATTGCTTTTGGACAACTGACGTGAGTGACTGAGTAAAAGAAAACATGAAGAATCTCCCTTCTAAGACACATGTCCACTTGGGTTCCTGATGGCATCCCCGATTGGAGACTGTGATTCAGAGCTGTTGTTAAACTTTGCCTGCCAGCATGATAAATGAATTCTTCATAGGTCAGCTCTGGTTCTGCTTAACATAGTCCATGAGCATCCTAGATCATAATCACAATCAACAATAAGAATTTGTTAATTTTTGTGTTATGTCAAGGCAATGTGAATACTCCTGAATTCAAGGAATTCTGAAAGTAATTGGGGAGAAAGGATGTAATCATAAAAAGATAAATAGTAGGGACAGCTAGGTGGTGCACTGGCCCTGGATTCAGGAAGACCTGAGTTCAGATCCAGCCTCAGACACTTAACACTTATTAGCTGTGTGACCTTGGGCAAGTCACTTAACCCCATTTCTTTGGAAAAAAAGATAAATAGTAATACAAAGTAGAATAGTAAGGGCCAAATAAGTGGTACAAACAATAAATCATTGAAATTCAAGGGCAAGAAAGATCAGTTTAAGGCAGGACAGTTCAGGAAGTATGCTAGAATGGAAGACAGGTTCATCTAGTTTGTACTTGACACTAAGTTAAAGGGGAGGTATTACCATTCTTTAAAATGAAATTATCTGTGCCTCTTTTTTTTCAACTTATCAAAGTCTTTTCCCAAGAATGCTTCTCCTCAACATAGCCCTGCCTTGAAATTACTAATACAGCCCATCTGATAACACATGAAACACCCTGTAACAAGTAGGCCCCACCTCTCTATGGAGAGGAGAGAACAGGGTTTCATTTTTCAATCTCCCATATAATTCATCATTTGATCTAAACTGAAGTTAGGTGTTTTAGAGTATTGTCTTAATTTGCATTGTTTTATCGATTGTGTTTGTTCTCCAGATTCTGCTTTGTTGGTCCTTCCTTCATCAGTTCATGCAAGTTTTCCCTTATTTTTCTGAATATCTCCTATTCATATTTTTTTATGACCCAATAAAATTCTGTTAAATTCATAAACTATTCTCAACTCTAGCTTTAGGTAAACAAACTACTACCCTGCCGAGGATAAAATCTGATTACTCTCTGTTTCTGCAGAGCCCCAACTAGGAATTTTTTTACATTTTAAAATAAAGTTTAATTGTATTTCAAAAAAGTAAAGACCATTCTTAGCTCAAAAACCATATAAAAATGAGTGGTAGCTAGAATTGACCCAAGGTCTATGGTTTGCTAACCCTTACTCTAGTCAAGAGGCACCCTTTTTTTTAACTATCTCAAAAAATGTCTCCATAGTTTGGTATATGTAGGATTTTTCTCTTTGAACTCTTTAGGCTATATTGGAAAATTAATGGGATTATTGTATTAAAATATTAAAATTTTAGTGATTTTTCTCACATATCTCTAAATGATTTTCTAGAATAATTGGACCAATGTATAACAATTTTTATAAGTTAGGATTGAAATGTTAAATTATCTTAATAAGCTGAAGAAACAAATAGAATGAACCAAATGAAAGGATGAATCATGTAAGAAAGCAATTCAAACTGTATATATATATTATTTTTGTTTGTCCTTCATTCTCGAAGAAGACTGTGACATCACTGAGGTGATAGCATGGTAAGCATGTGTATTGACTTTGAGTGGGGAGATTAGGGGGTTGTGCTAAGTCACCAGCTTCACTTTTTCCTCCAGTGCCATCCAGTGGCCAGATATGAATCAAGATGACTTGGAGTGGCTCTTGATGTGAGGCAATTGGGGTTAAGTGACTTGCCCAAGGTCACACAGCTAATAAGTGTTAAGTGTCTGAGACTGGATTTGAACCCAGGTCCTCCTGACTTCAGGACTGGCACTTTATCCACTGCACCACCCAGATGTCCACATATGTATAACATGAAAAATGACGAGCCAGTGGAAAACAATGGAATCTGTTTTTAAATCAAGAATCTGTCAGCATAATAGAATATCAAAGTTGGAAAGGACCTCAGATATTCTTCATTTAATCTGATCTATGTATACCTGAATAGAAGTTTCCTCTATTACATACCTAGCAAGTGATCATCTAATTCTTTTGTGATGACCTCCAGAGATGGGGTTCTCTCCAACTGTATCTGCTCTATTTTTTAGGTGGTTCTAACTGTTAGATAGAACCCAAATTGTCTTTCCCATTTTCTCATGTTCTCTTCTGCTTGGATCTAACTGAGGATGATAGAGTGGAAAGCATCCTGGATTTGACTGAGTTCAAATTCCAGCTCAGTCTACTTGTGTGGCATTGGAAAAGCTGGCCTCAGTGATCCCATCTGTAAAATGAAGGGGTTTGAATTGTAAATCATCTGAGCTTTCCTCCAGTTCTACATTATGATCCTATCAAATCTAATGCTTCTTCCACGTGACCGCCATTCAAATACTTGAAGATAGATAACCCAGATCACAAGATGAATCTAAATTGTTGGTATGTACTGTTATTAAAAAATACATGTGAGATTTATAAATAGAAGAATAAATATTTTTAAAAGGAGTATAGTGTACAAGGTAATCTCAATGTTCATCACTGATCCTTATAATATTGTTTCTCAAATTCTGTTACCCTAAGGGTGTTTGTTACACAGCTGTCCAAGGAGTTACTTCAAATTATAATTAGACTCAGGGAAGCATTGCAAACTATTTTGCTGTTTATTTCATTTGCAAAAAAGACATTCTAATAGTGCTGAAAAAGTTTCATTGAAGAATTTGTTTTTGTTTGTTTATTTTCAATTGAAGGACCCATGCCTCCAAAAAAATTTTGAGAAACATTGCTTTAGGATATTATGCCCAATTAGAAACACCTTAAAAATGAAACAGAATATTTGTTCATGGTTCAGTGAGAGATTCAGAAATGAATGAAGGGGGGGGGGGGGGTAGAGCCAAGATGGCCACAGGAGAAGAGTCTCTCCTAGGTATTCTCTCCATAATATTTCAAAAATCTTAATATTATGACTGACTAAATTTTCAAGAGACAGAACCCACAGAAAGATCAATTGAGGCAATTCTCCAGACCAAAGTAACCTGGAAAATAGTGTAAAGGCCCCACTCCATGGGATTAGAGTGGTGGCCTGCCAGAGTGAAGAAATTTCAGCCTCCCCGAAGCAGCTCCAGGGCACTTGGGAGCCATAGCTCATGGCAGTGGGGGCAGTTTCTTGACCTACACCCCGGGGACCACTGGGCACAACTTAGAGGATCAGCAGAGGGACCTCTGCTAGAGCGACTCTGGCGAAGCCCAGGCTCTCAGGGTGGTTGTGGCAGTTGGTGAGGTCAGCGCAGCAGTGCACTGCTGCAGCAGCCAAGGTCCAAGAAACAGAAGCAGGTGTGGAGCCCGCAAGCAGGAGCCTTGAAATGAGAGAGATGCAGGAAAAACATGAAAAAGAAGTCAGCAGCTTAGTCAAGAAGATCAAAAAAAAAAATGCTGAAGAAAATAACATATTAAAAACCAGCATAGATCAAATGTATAAAACAGTTCAAAAAGTTATTGAGGAAAAGAATGCTTTAAAAAGCAGAATTGGCCAGACGGAAAAGGAGATAAGAAAGCTCTCTAAAGAAAACAAATCCCTCAGATGTAGAATGAACTAAAGGAAGCTGATGATTTTATGAGAAGTTAAGACACAATACTTGAACACCAAAAGAATGAAAAATTAGAAGAAAATGTGAAACATCTCATTGAAAAAAACAACTGATCTGGAAAACAAATTCAGGAAAGATAATTTTAAAATTATTGGGATACCTGAAAGTCATGATCAGGAAAAGAGGCTTGACCTCATTTTTAAAGAGTTCCTACAGGAAAATTGCCTAGATATGCTAGAAGCAGAGGGCAAAATAGAAATTGAGAGAATCTACCAATCCTCCCTGGAAAGAGATTCAAAAATCAACCCCCCAGGAATATTATAGCCAAATTCCAGAACTCCCAAGTCAAAGAGAAAATATTACAAGCAGCCAGGAGGACACAATTCAAATATCATGAAGTTGCAGTCAGGATCACACAGGACTTAGCAACAACTACATTAAGGGCTCATAGGACTTGGAATATAATATTCTAGAAGGCAAAAGAGCTTGGAATGCAACTGAGAATCAACTACCCAGCAAAACTGAACATCCTCTTCCAGGGGAAAAGATGGACTTTCAACGAACCAGGGGGATTTCAGTTGTTTCTGTTGAAACAACCAGAGATGAACAGAAAATTTGACCTTCAAATACACAACTCAAGTGAAGCATAGAGAGCGGAGGAGGAAGGATAAAATATGAGGGACTTAATGATGATGAACTGCATGTATTCCTGCATAGAAAAATGATACTGATAATACTCATATGAAACCTTTCATTTAATAGAGCAGGTAGAAGGAGCTTTTCTAGATGAAGCATAGGAGAGAGCTGAATTTGAAGATATAATGTATTGTAAAAATGGTGTCAATGGCTAAAAGGGAAATGTAATGGGAGTAAGTGAAAGGAGAGGTGGAATAGGCTAAGATAATTTATATAAAAAATTATTTTATTGCAATGAGCTATTGCAATGACATGGAAGGAGGTAAGGCAAGGGGGAATGAGGGAACCTTCACTCTCATCAGAGGTGGCTTGGAGAGGAAACAACATATACACTCAATGGGGTATAGACATCTATATATGCTCTTTTTTTTTAGGTTTTGTTGTTTTTTGCAAGGCAAATGGGGTTAAGTGGCTTGCCTAAGGCCACATAGCTAGGTAATTATTAAGTGTCTGAGCCTGGATTTGAACCCAGGTACTCCTAACTCCAGGGCCGGTGCTTTATCCACTACACCACCTAGCTGCCCCAAGGGTATATAGACATCTAGAGTAAAAAGGAGAGAAGGGGGAAGGGGGGGATGTGGTTGATAGAGAAGAGGGTAGATCGTGGGGGAAAGTGGTCAGATATAACACTTTTTCTTTTTACTTCTTGCAAGAGGCTGGGATTGGGTGGCCTGTTCAGGGCCATGGGACTGGGTGGTTGCTGGGTTTCAGGAGTGGTATGTGGGCTCAGGGCCTCTTGGCCCCAGAGCTGGTGATCAGTTCTCTGCACTACTCAGCTACCCTACAGCACATTTTAGAAGAGGGACAGAGTGAAAGGACAGAGAAAATATAGTATATAGTAGTAGGGAGGTATGAACAGAGGGAGTTGCAATCAGCAACAGCAACATTGGAAAAATATGGAAGTAGCTTTTGTGATGGACTTATCATAAAGAATGTGATCCACCCGAGACAGAGCTAGTGGGGTCAGAACAGATTGAAGCACATTTTTTTCTCTTTCTTTTACTTTATTTCTCATGAAGGTCTATATTTTTTGAGGGGAGGAGGTATTATGTTTACTCTTAAACAAGAATATTTTAGTAATAAAAAAATCACTTGTACAAAAATTTTTTAAAAAGGGGAAAAAAGAAATGAATGAAGGATTGGAAAAGATAATATACAGAATAAAAGTTAAATGAATCAGGGATGTGTATCTTTAAGAAAAGGAATGATAAGGAACAAACTAGTGGTTTTCATACCACTTAATGTGACAACTATTTTCTATATTTTCAGAAACTATAAAATAAAATAAATTGAACTCTATAGAGATTTGACTTAGGTACAAGAAAAGACAAAAAATACATTCTTTAGAACTGTCAAAAACCTATATCTGGGATATTGAAATGTAACAGGGAAATTTTGGATTTCCATTCATAAATGTTAAAGTTTTGTTGGGGGGATTCTAGATTGTTGTGTTTTCTTCTTCTCTTATATGTAGAGGTATTTTTTTTCCTTTTAAAAATACACTTAGGGGTGGCTAGGTGGCACAGTGGATAGAGTACCAGCCCTGGAGTCGGGAGGACCTGAGTTCAAATCCCACCTCAGACACTTCAATAATTACCTAGCTGTGTGGCCTTGGGCAAGCCACTTAACCCCATTGCCTTGCAAAAACTAAAAAAAAAAAAATCCACTTAACCCAGGACATTTTTTATACTTTTTAGATTCCCCCCCTTTTGTTCTAGTCATCTGCTTACCTCCCTTTTTCCTTTCTTACTTAAAAACATTTTTTGACCACCTTGGTTGTCACTAGTTCTCAAGAGAAAACTATTATTATTATTATCATCATCATCATCATCATCATCATCATCATCATCATTATCATTATTATTATTTTAACATTTACTATGTGGTCACAATGTATTAGGCAGCAAAATCTGCTTGGGACATGTCAAAATGGTAGACTGTATCCCAAGGGATGTAAATTTCTCTTCCCACAAGAAAATTTTTGTTTTAAGACAAATGACTAAGGTCATTTGTAAGCTAATGATACAGAAAAGTTTTTTTTAAATCCCATTAGTTTTCCATAAATAATATATATTCACAAAATGTCTTTCAACTCAATTAAAGTAAAACTTTTTTTAAAAAACCATGTTATTTTGCTGTTGAAAATGATAATTATTAACATTAAATACCTATATATAGTTTCTGATGTACTTTATTTTTTCATCTATTTTTTTAAACTACATGCTTGTGTAGCTAGCTGTGCCCTCTAACTATATTAAAAATATATGTAAAGAAAAAAATAGGGGAAATTGGGAGGAAGAAGAGAAGTGTAGTTAGGGCTGTAGCTCTCTGCAAGACAAAATACTCTAAGATTGATTAGAGGCAATATAAAGCACCTAACCAAAAAGTATGATCTGGAAGAATGTCAAAAATGTCATCAAGTTACTATCAACAATGACATTAGGATAAACTATCTCACAGGAGAAACTTCACTGCATTTTGAATTTTATCAGTTTTTATCAGTTTTTTAATCAATTTTTTTAATACTTCAAAATACTTGTGACCCTTGATTTTGTTGTGAGAAAACTGCTAAAGGACAAGAAAGAATTATTATACATGTAAAATAATGGTAATTCTAGAGTTTTTTCCAGTATTGTTATTACAAAGTAGTGTTAACTTACAAACAAGGAATCTATGCAGTTGACTGAGTTTTTAAATTTTGGGCTGCCAAGAAAAAAGTTTTGAAAAAAGTCACGTCCTTTGCTATTTGTGAAAATGGGGTATTCTTTTGATATGGACACTCTTGCCAGTATAAGAACTGCTTAGTCATAATTTTATTATGATATAAGTTTATATAAGTAGATAGTTTCCAGATTAAAAACCCATAACAAGTGGGGATATTGATTTTGAAGAACCAGTTTTCCCCCTTGATTTCAGGACACTTGATTGTCATACTTAGGATGTCTTAAGAATTCTCATCAGCCTTAGGAAAATAACTACAATCCTAGATTTTGTCAGTAGACCTTTGACATGAATTTGTACTTGTTGAACAGCTCATTCAGAGTTTATACATAAAGTTTTGCAATTCTTATTAATGAATGGCCTTTTGGCAAAAACATATTAGGCATTACTCATATGTTTTTAAATTATTAGAGTTGGAAGACATTTTAAAGTCTTAGTTCAACCCTCTCATTTTACCATTTAGTATTTTAAAGTAAAATAATAACTAAAATATCCAATGCCTAAAAATGATATTTCTGCTCCCCCAGAAAAAAAGCCCCCAATTTTTCCTTTCCTACACAGGTATTACTGAGCATCTTCAGATGTTAGAGGTTTTAATGAAATTTGTTTGCTCCGTCTTGAGTTCAGTTCTTGTGTAAATTGAGAATTTGAAATGTTTCCCTTTGTGTTAGGGTTAGGAATGTTGCTGCAACAGAGGTTTGCTGTTTGAGTTACATTAGGCAAAAATTGAACCCTTTTTGGAGTTTGCATTTAAGTCATATTTTAGGAGATGGCTATCGTGAAATCAGATCTGACTAATTCACTAATTCAGTTGGCTGGCCCGAATCATGTTTTGAAGATTCTTGAAAAACAGATGCTATTTAATTATAACTTTTAGAACCAAGTTTTAAGTTGCACATTTCAGGAAGATCAGCCTTTGTATATTAGGAACAAGAAGTAAAAGGGTTGTCTTCCAATGCCATAGTCAGTGCCCAGCCCAGATACACTAAGCACGTACAGACTGGGTTGATATCTCTCTCTCTCTCTCTCTCTCTCTCTCTCTCTCTCTCTCTCTCTCTCTCTCTCTCTCTCCCTCCCTCCCTCCCTCCCTCCTGTCTCTGTGTCTCTGTCTGTCTGTCTGTCTGTCTCTGTCTCTCTCTCAATAGTTGCAGAATCAGAGACGGAGAATTGGATGCACTAAAAAGCTCCTTTTGTCCAATTCCCTTTGGAGAGATGATTTAATAGAGGCTTAGCCAGGTTAAGTGACCTATCCGAGGTATGAGCCCGTAAATGTCTAGCTGAAGCCCTGGAAGCTCCTCTGCTCTGGAGCTGATGAAATAGCAGTCAAAGAATAAGTTGATTAGAGACCAAAAGTGGACAAAAAAGGAAATCGCTGTTGGCCCTTCCTGGTGGGCTGCCCTCCTCCTTCAGTTCAGCACTCTCTCTGCAACTGTGAATAGGCCGGAAGCTTTAGTAAAGAGGCAGCAGTGCTTACTGCTTGCTCCCTGGTCCTTTGGTCAGCTTGATGCAGTCTCTTTGGGGGTCTTCTCATCTCCAAATTTAGTTCTGCATTCACAGTCTTTCAGCAGCAGTCAAATTCCCTGTTCTTATGGTTGGCCCCTGCCTGCTCCTGCACATGTGCCTTCCACTCATCCAGTCTGGTGGGGAGTGGGCAGGACAGCTGCTCTGGTTGCTTCAGTTGCCCATTACAAATGAATTTTTGATTTTCCTTGCTCTTCGTCTTACCATATCTTTATACTAGTGCAGCTAGATGGTGCAGGCACCAGCCCTAAAGTCAGGAGGACCTGAGTTCAAATCCCAACTCAGATGCTTACCAGCTGTGTGACCTTGGGCAAGTCATTTGACCCTGATTGCCTTGCATTTAGGGCCATCTCCCTTCGTCCTGATTCATATCTGGCCACTGGATCCCCTCGCTCAAATCCAATTCATGTGTATGTCATAGCATCACCTCCCTGATGTCATGATCTTCTTTGAGAATGAAGGACAGACATAATCATTATCATCATTATATCTGAATTCATATTAGATGATTTTAAACATAAATTTCTATATAATTTTAAAAGTAGGAAGTTTAAAGCTGAATTCCCAATACTATATTCTTGGCACAAAATAGGTTTAAATAAATGTTTATGATAATAATTGGCATTTATATAGGGGAATAAAATTTGCAAAGCACAATAAATACATATGAAAAAATCTCATTTGAGCTTTACAACAATCCTGTTAACCAGGTGCTAATATCTTCACTTTACAGATAAGGAAAGAGAATCAGTGGTCTGCCCAAGGCCATATGGCTAATAAGTATCTAAATCAGGATTTGAATTCAGGTCTTCCTCACTCCAAGTTCAATAGTCTATCCACACTACTTAGTTCTCTGCTTGAGTTAAAGTGATTTTAGATTCTAGAAGCTTCACATCATTTGGATCAAGTGGCAGACTTATGAATCAAGAAGACTTAGGTTCAAATCCAGCATTTGTCTGATTATGTGACCCCTAGGACTTATTACAAGTTAGATAACTTTGTTATCTATCAAGTTAGATATCTTTGATATCTAACAAGTTAGATATCCTTTGTTCTTGAAGAGGATGCAAATGACATCACTGTGTTGATAGACAATAAGTTCATTTGTGGCTGATCAGATCAATACAAGTTCTCTGAACAAATAGTCCAAATAATATTTAGAATGGAGATGTCTCTGAATGTGTGCATGTCTTCCTAAGCTACAGATAAATTTCATGATACCTTAATAGAAAGCATGCTCAAACTTGTGCTTAGTAAAATCACAGAGCTTTCATGTATTTTTAAAAATATTAAAAAGCTAGCATTTATTTATTTTTTAATATTTACAAAGCAATTTATACAACTTGTATCATTTGATCTTCATAACAATGCTGTGAGGCAGTTATAATTATTATCCCACTTTTACAGTTAATAAAACTGAGGTTTAGAGACTTTAAGTGATTTGTCCAGTGTTATACCTCTGGTCAATGTCTGATATGGGATTCAAACTTTTTCCTTGATTCCGAGTCTAGCACTCTCCACTGAACCACTTAGCTACTTATTTCAACATTATTAAGGTCTCTAGGTCTTTTTAAAAATAATTTTTCTTATGAACTTAACATAGCATTCCAGGCATGTTCATTTCTTTCATGACATTATCCATCACTTTCTCCTCCATTACCTTTTTCTTTTTCTTTCAATTTTTTCTACCATAAGGGCCTTTTCCAAGTGAGTTGTATCTTCTCTTTATATGACTGTACCTTTCCAGGAAGTAGTCTGAATTAATTTTTAGTATTGACTGATATGACCTCTTTGCTATCTGAGGGACTCAAAAGTTTCTTACAACACCACAATTTGAAAGTGACAATTCTATAACTCTCAGCTTTCTTTAAAATACATTCCTCGGGGCTGCTAGGTGGCCCAGTGAATAGAACACTGGCCTTGGAGTCAGGAGTACCTGAGTTCAAATCTGGCCTCAGACACTTAATAATTACCTAGCCGTGTGGCCTTGGGCAAGCCATTTAACTGTATTTGCCTTGCAAAAACTAAAAAAAAAAATACATTTCTCACAGCCATATATTGCTACTGGGAAAATCATAGCCTTTGACTATACAGACCTTTATCAGCAAGGTGAAGTCTCTGCTCTTTAGTAGACTGTGCAGATTTGCCATAGCTTTCCTTCTAAGGAGCAAGTCTCTTTAAATTTCATGACTGCAGTAGCTGTCTACAATGATCTTTGAACCCAGGAATATAAAATCTGCAATGACTGCTATTTCTTCTCCCTCTATTCTCCAGGAAGTGATAGCATAGCTTGCCAAGATCTAAGTGTTATTGTTATTGTTGTTTTCTATATTAAACGTTGAATCAGATTTTACTCTCCTCTCTTTCACCTTCATTGAGAGATTTCTTCATTCTTCCTTTTCTGCCATCAAAGTGGTATTGTCTACATATCTTCTACATATCCCAGCAAACCAAATGCCAGCCTTTGATTCATCCAGCCTGGTATTTCATGAGATGTACTCTGCAAGTAAGTTAAATAAGGTGACAATCTTACACTAATCTGTTGTTCCATATTCAGTTCTGTTACTTCTAGGCTTACATACGAGTTCCTCAGGAAAAAAATAACATGATCTAATGCTCCCATATCTTTGAGGACTTGCCATATTTTGCTGTAATACACATAGTCAAAGTCTTTTTATAGTCAGTGAAGCAAAAGTAGAAGTTTTTCTGGAACTCCCTTCTTTTCTCAATAATCCAGCAAATATTGGCAATTTGGCCTCTAGTTCTTAAAAAAAAAACACCAGTCTGCTTTTCTGGTAATTCTTAATTCACATTTTGCTGAAGCCTGCTGAAGCTGTAGAATCTTTTTTTTTTATTATTATTTTAGTTTTTTTCCCCAGTTACATGCAAAGGTAGTTTTTTCATCCTTTTGGAAGCTTTTGAACTCCACATTTTCCTACCACCCTCTCTTCCCTCCCCCCACCCTATGACAATGATGATATGATATAGGTTGTACATGTACAATTGTATTTAACACATTTACATATTAGTAATGTTATGAAAAAGGAGCTAGATCTAAAGAGGGAAATCATGAGAAAAAAGTGAACATAGTATTCTTTTATTTTTTTAGTTTTTTGCAAGGCAAATAGGGTTAAGTGGCTTGCCCAAGGCCACACATCTAAATAATTATTAAGTGTCTGAGGTCGGATTTGAACTCAGGTACTCCTGACTCCAGGGCCAGTGAAAATAGTGAAATTGTTTGATAACTTAAATGTTCTGTGGCATTGCCTTTCTTTCATATTGGTAAACTGATTCTTTTCCAATCCAATGATTACTGATTGTTTTCTAAATATGCTGGCATATTGGTGCAGCATTTTGATAGCATTATCTTTTAGGATTTTAAATAGCTCAGCTGTAATTCTGTCACCTCCACATTCTTAATGTTTTTCATGAAATGTTTCCTTAATATAATCTAATTTTTTTTTGAAGAATCCTCTTGTCTTTCCTATTCTGTTTTCTTCTACTATTCTTTTCATTGTTCATTAAAGAAAACCTCCTTATCTCCTTACTATTCTGTGGGTTGTTATTTGTTCTCCTTTCCTGAAGAAAACTAAGGAAATCATGAGGGTGATGTTTCAATATGTATGAGAACTGGATTTAAGTGAGGTAGAGCTGTGCAAAGTCATCAACCTCACTCTCTCCTCTAGAATCATCTAAGTCCAGACAGGGTGACTGGTGATGGCCCTGCAGTTCTGCACTCATTTGGGTCTACCTTTCCCTTTTTCTTTCCCTTGCCTTCCTTCTTTCCTCAGCTATTTGTAAAGCCTTATCAGACAGTCATTTTGCTGATTTCTTACTCTTCTCTTCTTTGGGATATTTTTTGTTGCTGTCTCCTGTATAATATTGTGAAACTCTGTTCATAATTCTTTAGGCACTCTGTCTACTAGATCTAATCTGTTAAATCTATTCCTAACTTCCACTTCATATGCATAAGAGCTGTTAATTTAGATTATATTGATATGGTCTAATGATTGTCCTTACTTTCTTCAGTTTAAGTCTGAATTGCAATAAGCTTATGATCTGAGAAACAGTAAGCTCTAGGTCTTGTTTTTAACTCTCTCTCTCTCTCTCTACACACACACACACACACACACACACACACACACACACATAGAGTTTCTATACTTTGATATAGAAATTCTTAACTTTTGTTTGCAAAGTATATAATCGTATCTGTATTGACCATCTGTTGTAGTCCCAAAGGAACTGCTCTTTGAATTGTTGAAAAAAGAATGTTTGACCAGTGAGTTATCTTGACAAAATTTATAGTTTTATTAATTATATTTATTATATTATGTTAATATAATTATGTATATTAGCTCTGTTTCATTTTTTTACTCCAAGGCCAAACTTGCCTTATTCCAGTTATCTTTTGATTTCCTACTTTAGCATTCTAATCCCTTAAGATTATTGTGACATCTTTTTTTAGTTTTACTTCTAGAAGATGTTCCAAGTCTTCACAGAACTGATTGACTTTGGCTTCTTTGTCATCAGTCATTAGAACAGAAAACATTCTTGAGTTTATGCCCCAGTCCAATATTTCCCATCCCTTTTTTGACTGTGAGGGATAGTCATTTCTTCTAAGAGATTTTTGCCCACAGTAGTATATGTAATGATTGTCTGAATTAAATTCACCTTTAAAATCATTGATACCAAGGATGCTGAGCGAGATGAGCAGAGCCAGAAAAACACTGTACACCCTAACAGCAACATGGGGGTGGTGATCAACCTTGATGGACTCACTCATTTTATCAGTGCAACAATCAGGGACAATTTTGGGCTGTCTGCAATGGAGAATACAATCTGAATCCAGATAAAGAACCTTGGAGTTTGAACAAAGTTCAAGGACTATTCCCTTTATTGTCTGATCTTGTTATCTCTTATACTTTATGTTTCTTTCTTAAGAATATGATTTCTCTCTCATCAACTCAATTTGGATCAATGTACAACATGGAAACAAAGTAAAGACTGACAAATTGCTATCTTGGGGGGGAGGGAAATAAGATTGGGGAAAAGTTGTAAAACTCAAAATAAATAAAATCTTTAATTAAAAAAAATCATTGATACCCAAGATATTGATATTTAATCTCTCCATCTCCTGTTTGATCACATCCAACTTACCTTGGTTCATAAGTTCCAGATTTGTGAAAGTTAGTAAAATATTAATAATGATATTTAAGACTCTTTAAATTGGTATTAAACAGGAAGCAGTCTGGTGACCCTCCAGTCCCTAAGGGTCCACCATTTATGTGGAACTTGATACAGACACTGATCTGCTTTAACACACCAGAGATAAGAACTTTCAAACTCAGGCAATCCTCCAATCTTAGGTAGACCATATAGATATGTGTCATCATTCCTGGCCCAGCTTCAATTTTCCTATTAGTCTCTTTGGCAGAACCTGGAGGAAGGACTTTGTGTTAATAAGTTTTCTAGTAGTACCATATCCATAGTTGTTGTCAAATTTCTAACATATTGCATTGTCTTATGGTATATTGTTAGAATTGTTACCATCCAGAAATTTTGATGGAGGTTGGGATATTCTGTAGATAATGGAATACCATTCCCTTTTTTGTCTTCTCATCAATCTTATTCTGATAGCATAAATGAGCAACATTCACCTCACTACATTCCTGAGTATAATCAAACCAAATTAAGATGTAATTAGGGGACATATGACAAAATAAATAAAAATTCAATAAAAAAGAAATAATATTAAAAGAAGAAATAATATTAATTTTTTAATAATATTAATTTTTAAGTCTATGTGCAGCCCAAAGTAATGCTTATGTATGGTTTAGTGCCAGGATTAAAATCTATGACTAATGACATAATCCTGAGTTTGTTAGTAATATTATTAGATTTTAAATAAGATTTATCTTTAAAAAGTATTTGGTTAAAATAAGCTCATACTTTTTGGCATCATTAGTAAGTTAAGATTTTTTTTTTTTTATCTAGTCACTCGAAAAGATTTTATTGCAGGCTTCTGCTAAAATTTTGTTAAAAGTGAAATGTGCCTTCTCCTGATATTGAATTGATTGACTCAATGCAGAATGGAACATATATTTTTGGACTTGGCTATGTCAGAATTTTTTTTTGTTTGACTATATGTATTTATTATAAGAGTGTGGTTCTTTTTCTTTCTTTTTTTTTCCAGTGATGTCTAAGAGACAAAAATTTTTAAAAATGCTTGTTAATTTTTTTTAATGGAAAGAAAGAAAAAATTTTACAAAATAAAGGGTTTTCGTAAATGGAAGCTAAACTCGAGTATTTATGAGACATAATGAAATGCATCTTCCTTGTGTTTTGGTGGAGAGGGGAGGTATGGGTATGGAATGAAACTGACAGTTGCAGTTGCTGTCACATCTGCTGGCTATTGTTGATTATTGTCAGTTAACTTTTTTCTTTGTTGAGATTAATGGAATGAGGAAGAAAGAAGAGTTAGTTATCTTGAAGTGAGTGGAATAAAATCAAAATGCATGAATAAACTTGGATTAGAAAAATTCATTTAAACAAAAAGGCAGAAGGGCGGCAAGGTGGTGCAGTGGATAGAGCACTGGCCCTGGAGTCAGGAGGACCTGAGTTCAAATCCGGGCTCAGACACTTAGTAATTACCTAGCTGTGTGGCCTTGGGCAAGCCACTTAATAACTCCATTTGCCTTGCAAAAACCTAAAACAAACAAACAAACAAAAAGGCACCTAAATACTAATCCTATTTATCCTTGTATTTTTATAGTGTTTATTTGACCTGTGGCTTAGTTAGAATTAGAATGGGAGAGAAGGTTGGCAAAGGTTAGTGAGGAGTTAAATGTTCAATCTTTTCATCATACATTACATCTCATTTCTTAATATTATAATAATATACTTAAACATTCCAGCCAAACTTTTAACTCTTCTGGCTCTATCTTTTTAACACCTTTACAGCTTTTCTAACATATCCACTCTCTTAAGCAAGTTCACTTGGATTCTGCCCCTTATAATCTATGTGATCTTGGGCAAGCCCTTTCACCTTTTGGGTGTCTCAGTTTCCTTTTCTGTGATAGAGGTTGGATTTGATGATCCTTTCTGCTACTGTATATAACATTAAAGTCAGGATCAGCTTTATGATTTAGGGCAAATTCTTAAACATAGCTTCCTTGAACTCAACCATAAAATGGGGATAATCCCTACTTCACACAGTTGTTTTAAAGAAAGTTTAAATTTTATAGTGCCATATAAGTGAACTTTTGTTTGTTATTTCAGGAGAGTGACTTAAGTAGAATTTATAAGTGTAAGAACTGTTGAAAATGCCTCACTTAAATCAATTTAATTATAGACTTTTTTTTGCACAGAACTTCACAAAGTTATCTTTAATTAGAAAGTGTTTATTATCAAAATTAATGTGCTTTAAAACTTATGAGATTTTTGCATAGTTTGTTTAAAATGTATTTTAAATTTCTCTTTTTAAATATTTTTTTTTATTTAAAGCATTCCATTAGAAGAAGAACCGTGAGTGAATGAAAAAAATGCCTCTGTTTAGTAAATCACACAAAAATCCAGCAGAAATTGTGAAAACTCTGAAAGACAACTTGGCTATATTGGAAAAACAGGAAAAAAAGACAGACAAGGTATGAGGTAATATAATGATAGTATTGTAAAAACATTTATTTTAATAATAAAGCTAATTGAAAGGATAATTTATGAATCTTATAAGTTGATTCTGCCTATTAGATGACCATTCATCTGTGTAGCTGGAAGAGAGCCATCATCCAGCTTTTGCTCCAGGCTGTCCTTAGGATTCTGAACAAATCATTCACCTCCCTAGCCTTTAGTTTCCTTGTTTTTAAAATGAAAAATGTCTAACTTATCTTTGAGATCTTTTCTAGCTCTAATTCAAATTTCAGATATCATTTCAAAGGCTTTAGGTATATACTTGAGTTTGATTGTTTCTAGATTTGTCAACTTGCTGTAGAAAGATCTTCTTGAGATGACCCATGGCCCAGCTCCTTTCTACCCCACCTCCCCATCATGCAGTTTTGTACTCATAGGATTTAGGTGTGATTCAGGAATGCTAACTTCAAAAGGGCCATTTGCTTACTACTCTGGGGCATTGTTCATACCTAAAATTGTTTCAGGAAAATTTCTTAATATATTCACAGTATAGCTAATAACTAGCTTTTCCCAAAGGTGATTAAAGGAATTCCTAATTCTTCTATAATCACTCATGGTACTGAAAAATATATTGGGCTCAGGACAACTTTTATGCCAAGGAAAAAGTACAGGAAATCCAAAGGAGTCTTTGGAGTCTATAAACAGATACAGATCCTCTGGAAGGGTATAAACTGGGCATAGTTCTTGGGAAAAATCCTATAATATTCCAGTGAGATAGATCCTTAATTCCAAAGTGTCTTGTGCAGTCAGTCCCCTGAGACATTCAGTACTGCCTTGTGGTTTAGACTTCACCTACCAGGTAAGTATATTTGGAGAGTGCTGAATAAGAAGTCTCCATACTAATCGGTTTTGATCTTAAAGTAGAAATTATTTGGTCTCTCTTCTTTTTTTCCCCCCACCAAGAAGGCCACCACTTCTCTCTAGATTTTAGAAGTTCTGATTCCTAAACTTTCACATTTGGAAACTGTCACAATTTGGATTAGCCATAAGACAACTCCCAAAGCTCATGTTGCCCAAAAAATATCCTGTTCTATGGGGAGGAATCTGCACATGGCTATAGTCTTTCCCACCTTTTCCCTCTTGAATGCAGATCTTTTCTGCTCTGTACTGGTCTTCTCACAGCCCAAGAGAAACCATGAGTACATGAACTGATCTTTTTGCTCATTTAATGTACCCCAGAGTGGCATGGCCCCTTCAAACAAAGACCTCACATACCCTGTAATCTCCCCTAATCGACCCCTCATACCCACATTGAAATTTTAATTACTAAAGCAACTTAGAAAGAAGTTCAAGATAGACCAACAATATCAAATATCTCTCTAAAGAAAATAATGTAAGAACTCAATATAGAACTAAACTCAGCTATTTAGATTCCAGAAGTTAACTGTTCACCCTCAAGTGAAACCTTAAGTACCTTTCATGTGCAAAAATAGAAGGCAAGGTGGTATGATGCTAGAAGGCCGGCTTTGTCCCAAGAAAGACCAAGATTCAAAGCTGACCTCTGACCCTTCCTGACTCCTGGACAAGCTGCACAGTCTCTCTGTGATCCAGGCTCCTCTCTAAGAATAGACACTGAGAGTTTATTCCCTGAGAGTTCCCTAAGCTAATAAAATTACAGTCTGCACTTAGTGATGTTTACAAGTCATTCTCTTATTCTGGGTTTGGGGCTTGTCTTTACGTCTGTTCAGGCTCTGCTTCCTCAAGGCAGCTAAGTGGGTGCTGTGAACAGAGCACTGGACAGGGGCCAGGGAGACAGGATGGAGATACAGGCAGGGCCAGCTGTTGCTGTGACCAGCACGGCACTTCCCTTCTCATTGCCTCCATTCCTTTCAGGGCTGGTTGGACTCGATGACAGTCGATGTCTCTTCCTGCTCTCCAGTTCAGTGATAGAGATCCCCTCAGGAGCAATCTGGGCCCTGCAAGATAAACAACCAACTTTTTAACTGGGCTCCCAAAACCTTCCCTGACTGGCTTCTGCCCTTCGTGTGCTCTCCTCCCAGTATTTCCAGATGGCCTCCTTGTTGCCCCTTGTTGTAGCCATTCAATCTCCCTTCTCTTTACTTTTTTATGAACTGTCCTACATGTCCTGCAGCTCAAGAATCATCTAGGCTGACCTGTCCCTGAAAAAGAATTCCTTCTACAGCATACTCCCAAATTGCCAGGCATCATTTGATTGAAAATCTTCAGAGAAACCCCACAGAGTTTCTTGAGGAAACTGTCCACTTTTGGTTAGTTCTAATGGCCTGAAATTTTTTCATGATAGCCAGCTTAATTTGTCTCTTGGCAGCTGCAACCTATTGCTCCCATCTCTTCCCTCTGTAATCAAAATAGAACAAATGGTTAGAATTTTCATATAGGAGAAATATTCTTTTCCCTAGTAACAGCCTTTAAACTTTGAAAACAGCTATCATTGAAGTCAATCCATCAATAAACATTTATTAGACATCTGCTATGGACTAGGCACTATTCTGGGTGACACAGAGGCAATAAGGAAAAAGTCCCTGTTTTCAAAGTGCTTACATTGGATTGGGGAAGATGAATACATACAAGGTATATACAAGATACATCCAAGGGTAATAAACATGACCTAAAAGTGATAGCAGCTGATTCAATATAGAGGAGAGTGATTATTGATGATTTGGTTGGTGTGAACCTAGGTGACTGGAAAAGTGGTGATATCCTTAATAGAAGAGGAAAATTCAGAAGGGTAGGTTTTAGGGAGAAAGAACATGCAGTCTGTTTTGGACATGGTGAATTTGAGATGTTGGTGGGATAAACGAACTATTCCTAATTCCCTCAACCAATCCTTTTCATGGAATGCACCATTGTGGTTGTGGTCCTCTAGATGTACAACAACTTACCAGTGTCCTTCCCAAGATATGATGTTCAAGCCTAACCAACATATTTTCTATATGTGGAATGATTGGGACAGAGAAGAGCAGGTCTCGCAGTTCCTGAAAGATGATCCTTGCTCTGTATGATCACAATAACTTTCTGGATTGCCATTTCACACTATTAACTCATTCTGAAATTCACCAAAACTCTCAGAATTTATTTCAAGCCACTCTATCTCTTCCATGTCTTTACTTCCCATCCACATGCAGTATGCTTTTTTTGAGTCTCTTAATCTAACTTCAAAAAACAATGTGGTGGGTCAGTTAGGTGGTTCGGTGGATAGAGCACCAGCTCTGGAGTCAAGAGGACCTGAGTTCAAATCCAATCTCATACACTTGACTATTACTTCGCTGTGTGACCTTGAGCAAGTCACTTAATCCCATCGCCTTGTGAAATTAAAAAAAAATCTAACTTTTAGCTCATTCAGAGCTGACATTATCCTTAAAGTACCATACCACACTTTCCTATTCACCTTGTTATTTGCCTTTGCTTCCATCTTTTTTAAAATATTGTTTTTTCTTCTTTTTTTCAATCAGTAGACATAAAGTCAGAGTCATTTGCCTTTGTGTTCTTAGTTTCATTCTTGAGAATCTCTTCCTTTTGAGAGCTGACATCTCCTATCGAATTTTAGTGCCCTGGGATCCTTCTTCTCCTTCCTCTGAACCCCTGGGTTCTTATCAGACCACTTTGATTTTGAATTCTATCACAAACTCTAGCTAAGTGTCCACTTTTCTCTTAAGATTCTTGTTGGTGTGAATTAGATCCAGAATAGACATTCCCTTTTAGTTGTTTCTTCCATTTTTTTTTTTTTTTGATTTTTCAAGGCAATGGGGTTAAGTGGCTTGCCCAAGGCCACACAGCTAGGTAATTATTAAGTGTCCTGAGGTTGGATTTGAACCCAGGTACTCCTGACTCCAAGGCTGGTGCTCTATTCACTGTGCCGCCTAGAGGCCCCCTCTTCCCTTTTTTGAAGCAAGAAATTATCATTAAGACAAGCAAAATTCTGAGTGGCTCTGCTTTAGACAAAGAGAGAGTTCCAAGTACTTGAAGTTCCTTATCTCCCCTGGATCATGCCAGGTTTATGAGATTCCCAGTCTCTTCCTTTTTGATCAGGTAACCTATTTACCCCTGTTTCTGTTTATGCTTTTCATTTATTTTCACCAGATGTTCTCCATAATATTGCTATTCCCCCTTGGTTTCCCAAGTTTTCCCACTGCATATATCTTATTTTTAGGAGTTTAAACCCTTCATGGTTTACATGTTACCTCATTGTCCCTCCCTGTTACTCTTCCATATTTCTATTCTTTTCTTACCCCTACCTTTTAGAACTGTTAGATCATTTCAAGACTCAGCTCAAGTTTTTCTTTCCTCATCCCCATAATTGTATTTCCCCTTCCCCAAATTAAATGGTGTTTATTCATTTGTTTGTGTTGAATCTTCACACTAGACTATATGCTCTTTAAGCTCCCCTGTGAATAACACATAGTAGGTACCTAAAAAAAAAGTGTTTTCTTGAATTTAATTGGAAAAACATGGAGTCTGGGTGGCCCTTTGTCAGGTATTGTAAATCAACAACAAACATTTATTCAGCAGATAGTGTAGTGGATAGAGTGCTAGGCCTAGAGTCAAGAAGACTCATCTTTCTGTGTTGAAATCTGATCTCAGACACTTGCTGTCCATATGACCCTGGACAAATCTTTTCACCCTGTTTGCCTCACCAAATCTCTGCCATGAAAACCCCAAATGGGGTCACAAAGAATCAGATGCAACTGAAAAGTGACTGAACAGGGTTGTCTAGGTGGCACAGTGGATAAAGCACCTGCCCTGGAGTCAGGTGTACTTGAGTTCAAATCCGGCCTCAGACACTTAATAATTACCTAGCTGTGTGGTCTTGGGCAAGCCGCTTAACCCCATTGCCTTGCAAAAAAAATGACTGAACAACAACATTAGGCTTTTGTGAAATGCCAGCATTGTGCTTAGTGCTAGTGATATAGATATGAAGAATGAAACAATCTCTCTTCTTAGTGAGCTCGTATTCTAACATAGGACATAGCAAGTACATATATCGATGTGTACAGAATAAGTAGAGGGAAGAATGCAAAGTGGATGGCTACAAGTTCAGGAGAAAAGGTAACACCAGTTGGGGAATCCAAAAAGGCTTCCCACAGTAGGTGTTACTTGAGCACTGTTTTGAAGGAAGGGAAAGAATCTGTGAGGAAGGAGGAGTGCATTCTGGACATGGAGGACAACCAGCACAAAGATGTGAAGATGGGGCACCATCTGTAAGAGTCAAACTGGATTACATACAAACTTGAGGTTAGAAAGATAATTTGAGAGCCAGGTTATGAAGCTTTAAAGACTAAGCAGAAAAGTTGATATTGTATCTCAGAAGCAATAGTGAGCTACTGCAGTTTATTGAGTCGTGAAATAACATAGTTATAACTAGAAAAAGCACTCATGCATCAGGGTATAGTAGATGACTTCTGGTGTCGTTACCAATTTTAAGATTCTATGATTCCTTATAAAGAAAGATTAAAATGCTCTATGTATCTTGAACATGATTGAAAAGAACAAACTAACCTGTATGGGCCTGATATACCTAGAGGAGAAAAAAAGCAACGGAAGAATGATTTGTCATGATAGGAATATGATTAAATTAATGTCCTAGAAATTAGCCTTAAAATGTCATCATTTTTTTCTTTCTTTTTTATTTTTTTGTAAGAAATATTTATTTTTCTAACTACATGCAACAGTGGTTTTCATCAATCATTTTTTGCCAAGTTTTAGCTATTACATATTTCTCTCTCCCTTTCCCTTCCCCTGACAGAAAGCAATCTAATATAGACTATACAAGTATAACCATGCTAAACATAGATCCATATTAATCATGTTGTGAAAGAAGAATCAAATCAAAACAGGGAAAAAATTAGAGGGGGAAAAATAATAATAACTAAGACAACTTTTAAGAATTGAAGATAGAAGGGCAGCTAGGTGGCGTAGTGGATAAAGCACCGGCCTTGGAGCCAGGAGTACCTGGGTTCAAATCTGGTCCCAGACACTTAATAATTACCTAGCTGTGTGGCCTTGGGCAAGCCACTTAACCCCATTTGCCTTGCAAAAAAAAAAAAACCCTAAAAAAAAGAATTGAAGATAGAAGGGCAGCTAATTGGTGCAGTGAATAGAGTGCTGACCCTGGAGTCAGGAAGACCGTAGTTCAAATCCAGTCTCAGACACTTAATAATTACCTAGCTGTGTGGCAAGTCACTTAGCCCCAATGCCTTGCAAAAAGAAAAAAAATTGAAGATAGTAAGCTTTGGTCTGCATTTAAACTTCATAGTTCCTTCTCTGGATATTTGTGTTTGATTATTGTACTTTTGAAATGAACAAGTTCATCATAGTTGATCATCACCCCCATGTTGCTGTTAGGGTATACACTGTTCTTCTGGTTCTGCTCATCTCACTCAACATCAGTTCATGCAGGTCTTTCCAGGCTCTTCCAAAGTCCCATCCCTCATGGTTTCTTATGAACAATAGTGTTCCATCACATTCATATACCACAGTTTGTTCAGCCATTCCCCAGTTATGGGCTCATCATTCTTTCTGAATGGAATCGTGGTTTTAGAAGAGCCTGTAGAAGTAATTTGAAGTTTAACCTTTAATTCTCTCTGGGCATATAGTAATCCCTTCTATAATATTCCTACTCAGGTTATTTTTTTGTATAAATACTTTTAGTTAGAGGAAGTTCACAATTTCATGAAGTCATTCATTATATTGTGGAATAGATCTGATTGTTAGGAAGTTCATTTTTTTTTTAGCTTAAATCTGCCTTCTCTGTAACTTTTGCTCATTGCTTCTAGTTCTATTATTCCAGAGCAAAACTAAAAATGTCTACACCTACTTCTATATAACAGCCCATTACGTTTTTTCATAGTCTTCTCTTAAAGTTAAATATTCCATTTACTCAGACATGCCATATATGACATGGTTTTCATCCCTTGGAATTCAGGATACAATTTTTATCTAGATCTCTTTAATAAAGTGTTGAGAATTGAGTGTAACTTTTTCAGATATAATCTGGCTAGAGGAGAGTAAAGTAGAATCATTCCTCTGGTAACTGGGACATTTGTGTTAGCTTTCTCAGAAGTCACATCACACTGATTGTAAGGAGAAGTTGAGTCTTTGGTGCCTGAATGTTTTCATTCCTTTTAACATTTATTATTCTTAATGTGTTCTTTGTTTACCAGGCTTCAGAAGAAGTGTCTAAGTCACTGCAAGCAATGAAGGAAATTCTTTGTGGTACGAATGATAAGGAACCCCCCACAGAAGCTGTGGCTCAGTTAGCCCAAGAACTGTATACTAGTGGACTTCTTGTAACCCTTATAGCTAACCTGCAACTGATAGACTTTGAGGTAAGTTGATTCATCTGTCTAGCTGGACCATTTGATTGGTTTAGTTTCAGTATGTCTTCAATTAAGCTCCTGGGACTTTTCTTTGTCATTCATTTCTTTCAGTTCAACAAATTAAAACTGAGGATAGCTCATTCCTTGTAACCTTTTACATAGCTATGCTATTCATAAGTAATATACACAATTTAATAAAAAGTAGTGAACATTAATATTGAACTAAGAGACTATGTTCAATTTTAATTTTTATTAGACTTGCCTGGACTAAAAGAAAATTTACCAAAAACCCACCCAGAAAAAAAATGGCCCTAACTCCCCTCAAAAAAAAAATATAGAAATAGGAAACTATATTGTGCTTGGTAAACTGATAAATCTAGACATCGTACTACATGTCACGTAGTTCACCTACTACTCTCTCTGTCTAATGAATTGCAGCTTAGTGAAAAAACACCAGTTTGCAAGACAGGAATCTTGGTTTATTTTGCTAGTTCAAATATTAGCTTACTGTTAAGACTGTGAGCTTGTAACAAGTAAATCTTTGTGGCTCAATTGAGCTCTCAGAAATGGAGAGGTGCTACACAGATTTTTATCAGTAAATTCTCAGTATATGGTTTTATTTATTACCTAATAATAAGCCATCCAGGACATTCAGGCACTGAATCGTTGCAAATAGTCCATTGGGTCATATAACTGAGAGCTAAGCTTTACCATGCTAAACTTAATTTGTTTGAAATCTTCCTTAAATGTTCCATATATTTGCCTTCCTAAGTAGAATATATGGAAGGTAATTTAATCATAATGACTCAGATTCATCATTATGACTATCCTTTATTGTAATATAGTGTAGGTGAGAATGTAGCACAAGCAATACTTGCCTAAAGGTAGATTCACCTAAAATAATTTGCTTTTATAATGCTCAGCCAGATGCACCTATAACTGAACAGGCAGGTAGCATTCAAATTAATAAACATCAGTCTGCTTCTTGGTAGGCCTCCTTGTCAAGTTTCATACCTCCAAAAGCCCTTTCAGAGCTTTTCAAAATATTGGTTTATTTAGCAAAGAAGAAGCTACGCAAAGTGAATAAAAGGACAGAAGGAAAAAAAGGAGAAAGAAATTGATATAAGACCAAGGAAGAATAAAACTAATTTTGTTTTTTTTGGGGGGGGGTTTGGTGGGCCAATGGAGGTAACTGACTTGCCCAAGGTCACACATCTAGTAGGTATCAAATATCTGAGGTCAGATTTTAATTTTCCTTTTTTTAATTTATAAATTGATAGTAAACTAAAACTCAACTAGCAAATGTCCAATAAAATATATTCCTGAAAACATTTAAGTAAAATGAATATGAATTAATAAGATAATAACTTATAATAATAGATTATTCTGATTGATTGCTTTTCTTGTGTGGCTGATGAATTATCTTTCTGAAGGCAGTTCCAGAAAAGTTCTAAAAATATTTTGAATAATGGTAGCATCATTTGAAAATCTGCATAGTTTCCTAAAGGGAGATTTTTAAAGAAAAATAAAACACATTTGGTTGATTAACAGTATACTAAGAATCAATCCCATTAGTTTAGTACATTGATCAAGTCTTTGTAATGATCATAAAAGGGGGAAAAGAAATCAGTACTTTAGGGACTTTTACACTCCTTTATTATGACTCAATGCTCAGGTCACATGGCTGGGATAAAAAGACTTGCCAAAGCAGATTTTGGATAAAAATTCCAAACTGTTTTAATTTGTTCATCTTTCAGATCCAAAGCATTAAGACTTTTTTTTACATTGTATTACAGTAACAAATAAGGAATAACAAAGAATTAAAAATACAATGCATTAAAAAAAGAATGTTAAAAATTATTTATACATGTAATTGGAAAAAAATTTAAATGTAAACATTAAAAGAAAAAGTTCAGTGCAAATGGGAATTGTTCATATTTTGTACTCTTAGAGCAGGTATGTTCTACATAGTATCAGAGTCAACATGATCTACCTAGTACTGATAAAATGGTAGCTCAAGAAAGCAGGAAGGCTCCTTTGTGTTTAAGGATAACAGTGATTAGTTACTTGGTCTGTAATATCTATAGCTGTTATTGGAAATTTTTCCAGCAAGCAATGGTTTAGGCTTCTCAAATGCCTCCTCAAGGATTCCTGAAAAATTAATTTGGAAAATCTCATTTTAAATTTCTACAATTTATGAGGGGAAGATACTGTGCTAGGTACTAAAGATATAAAGACCAAGAAAAAAGTCCCTGATTATATTCTCTAGAAAAGTGGGGAAGAAGAGGTAGCACACAGCATATAGACAGATGAAGAAATATAAATTGTTTTTAATTTGAAATGTTATTTCAAGAGGGAATAACTAATTATTTGATTATAATTATAACTGTTATAAAAATGACTAATTTATAATAGTTGTAATACTAACTAATGATTATAATTATTGCTAATAACTGAGAGGAATAAGGAAAGGCTTCATGTAGGCTGATCTGAGTCATGAAAGAAGCTAGAGATTCCAGAGGTGAAAGTGAAGAAAGTACATTGTAGACATGACCAAAGATATAGAGGTGGGAGATGGATTGTTCATTATATTTGGAGAACTTTCAGCAGGACAGTTTGAAAGAAAGAGTGCAAAAAAAATATGAAATGACTGGACAAGTAGAGGGTACCTGGTTGTGGAGAGCCTTAAATACAAGATGAAAATTTTATATTTATCCTAGAAGCAACATGGAACTACTGAAGATATTTCAGTAGGGGAGTAGTGTTAGTCGTAGTCAGGTCTATATGCCAGGATTATCACTGTGTCATCTCCAAGGAAGATGGATTGGAGAGGAGAGAGAGTGAGGTTTGTTATCAGGCTTTATCTTTTCTTTCTCCATCTATTATATCATTTTTATTCCATATCCTTTCTTGGGATTATTATGTTACCAATTTAGTTATTTTTAGGCACTTTCTATGTTATAAATGTATAATTTGTAGTTGATTAAATAAAATAGTTCTGCTTTAATGTCCACTGTTAAGTTGCAGCATAGATTGTTGTAGCAAACATTTTTTCCTTGTTCAAAGAGGGACTTTCCATCTTTGTTTACCAATGAAATTGAAAAATATATTCTTCTGCAGGAAATTTTAATAAAATTCTCTGGAATATCATTTCTTCATCTCAGTGGAATAACATTTGAAAAATGTTCTGGTGATATTTTACTAAATATTGTGAAAAATTGTATAACTTTTAATAATATATCAATAATAATAAATTTAATATTCTACAGCATGAAAAATAAGGCAGTTCCAGAAAAGTTCTAACAGAGTGTTGAATTATAACTTTAATTTTTAAATTAATTTCAAATGTAGCTTTCTTATGCAATTATTTTGGGGTGGGGTGGAACTATTTTTACTTTTGTTTTTTGGCCTCTACCTGTGATTTTGTTGGCCAAGTGAGCTCCTGATGAGGGAATGCCTTCTACACACATGTATTAGTACTTGCTTTACAATTTATAATCTTAGAGAATTTCCAAGGACATTAAGATTGCATGAGTATGCCTTTTAAAAGTGGGATTTGAACCAAAATCTTCTTAACGTCACAAAACTATCTTTCTGCATATTAGATGCCTAAAAGGAATAGATTCAATTCATTGGAAGTATAAATAAAAATGTATTTTACATGCATTAGGATGGTTAACCATTTAAAAGAAAATTCTGGAAATTTTTGTAAACTGAAGGATAGTTACTAATGCTTATATATATATGCATTGTGTGTATGCATGTGTGTGTGTGTGTGTGTGTGTGTGTGTGTGTGTGTACATTTGTGTTTAATTCAAATGGACAGTGATTTGTACCCAGAATTTAACAGAAGAATAGATTATATTACCTCTGAGAAATTGCAGAGTTCCTTTAATGGCCCCAAACTTCTCTCAGAAAGAGACATTTTTAATGCCAATATTCTGCTAGTGCTATTGCATGACTATGAGTCATGGAACACTCTAAGAAATTAAAAATAAGTATCACACAAAAGGGCAGTGGAGAGATTTGTAGTGAATGTGATCTAGTTGCAGCATAATAAATTTTTAAAAATTGAAGAATTGAAATAAAGGTTGTCAACAGGAAAATGTGTGCTAGAATACAAAGTGGGCTGGTGACCAGTATGAGGCAGTTGAAGTGCTCTTTTGGTACCCTTATAATGTCAGAAGAAAGCAAGGAAGACTTCACCAAGGTGTCAATCATCTTGGTAAACACAGGCATCAGTCACATGTGTTGGGCCAGAATGGAGTGAGATCAAGCCACAGCACTCAAGAAACATCCTGAGCATTAGAATCATAGGTCTAGTTGAATATTTGAGCTAAACTGATAATGATTAAAATAATTATGACTATTTTAGTGATAATAATTCTTATTTAATTCAGCTTTAACTAAGCATCTATACAGTGAGTACTTAGCTATTCATCAGGAAACCCCCATTCAAAGACGAAAGCTGGAGAGAGAAGTAAATTAAGACAACACCAACTAGTACCAAAAAAAATCCTTTGAAATCTAGAGAGCCCTGGAAAGAAGGAATGAGTGTTAAACTGCAAAGCAGAAACTTAGACCTTGTCACTCTGCCTCCTGCTCATCAGATTGGCTAAGCTGATAAAAAGAAAAATGACCAGTGTTGGATGGGCCACAGGACAGCAAGCACATTGATGCACTGTTGGTGGAGATGTAAATTGGCCCAGCCATTATAGAAAACAAGTCTGATCCATACCTCCAAAGTTATTAGGCTGGTGTGTACCCTTTGACGAAGAAATACTATGATCACTAGGATTATATCTAAAAGATATCAAAGAATGAGGAAAAGGATGGAGCAAAAGGAAAGCATGGAAGGAACTAAGGCCACAATCAGAGTGAACATGATGCTTAGGAGGAATAACAAGAAATTTTTTCAGATAAGAGAATTTCCAAGTTCTGGTCCTTGTCAGTGGAATTATTTTGAATAGTCATGAGATTTGTACATGACTACTCTTTT